>NW_017097196.1:0-843 GCF_001412225.1 Nicrophorus vespilloides
TATCAATTAAATGAAGGGATTAAGCAACAAGTCTACGTTGATCCGAATTGTATCATCAAAAAAACGCGCTTATATTTATATGAATATAATTATTATTTTTTCGGTTCGCTATTATTTCATTACAATTTTTACTTGTCTCTCTTTCCTATTCTATATAAACACATCTATTTATCTCTTTCTCTCCGCTTTTGGGATTCAGTATTCGGTTTAAAAAAGTTTTGATTTTTCACTTAAAATTATTAGGTTTTATTTTAGTAAAAAAAAAATTAAATTTAATATATTGATTATTCAATGATTACACAAGTTTTTGGAAACAAAATAAGATAGAATTTTGTATAAACAATTGAATTTCAGTCAATTTATAAACAATTGACTGCAACTCGACGATGATTGCAAATTATTTAAACAAAACATGAATTACTACTAGAAAAAAACAAAATTTCAAATAAACAATTGAATTTCTTTAAATATGGTTACTAATGAACAATTGACGTTCGTTTAGGAAAGATAATATTACTTAACAAATAAGTGAATAAGTTATTAAGAAAATTAATTAATCTCAAATAAAATTATTATTATGTTTTTTTTTATCAATTATTCACGTTTTAATGACATTATTTTGCGAAAAATTTCAAATTTGTTGATTATTTTTTATAAATTAGCCGTTTTTTTAGTGAAAACAATAATTGTTCAATTCAATAAATATAGCATATCGAAAAAAAACAATTGATTTTTGCTGCATTTAACAATCAACTCAGTTATTTCATCCATTTGTCAAACAATTGAATCTAATTCAAGAATGACACAATTCTAAAAACAGTTGACAATAAACAAAATATATAT
>NW_017097196.1:866-8681 GCF_001412225.1 Nicrophorus vespilloides
CAACTTTCTACAAAAAAAAAAAATAATTTTATATTGGAAAAACAATAAATGTTATAGAAGAGTTTTGATTTTTCACTTAAAAGTATTAGGATTTTTGTGGTTAAGATTTGACATATTGAATAGCCAATGATGACAAAAGTTTATGAAAACAGCAATTGAATTTCAGTCGATTGTTTATAAATTGCACAATTTTATTTAAAGAAAACAAAAGAAGACGTGAATTAATACTAGAAAAACAAAATTTCAAAAATAAACAATTGAATTTCATTAAATATGGTTACTAATTTATGAACAATAAAAGAAATATTAATACAGAGAAAAAACATATTATTATTTAAACAATTGATTTTCAGTCAAAACGTTGTAAACAATTAAATGATTTAAACAAATTTTAAGGAATATTTTGAAATTAAATTTGATTGGTGAAAAAAACAAAAGACTGATTGCAATGGTAACAAATGAATATCAATTAAATGAAGGGATTAAGCAACAAGTCTACGTTGATCCGAATTTTATCATCAAAAAAACGCGCTTATATTTATATGAATATAATTATTATTTTTTTGCCAAATGGACGAAATGGATTAATTTATATATAAATTCGTTAAGCGTTAAACAAACCGGTCCCCTTTTTGGCTATTATTTCATTACAATTTTTACGTGTCTCTCTTTCCTCTTCTATATAAACACATATATTTGTCTCTTTCTCTCCGCTTTTGGGATTCAGTATTCGGTTTAACTGTGTACTCGTACATACACACAAAAAAATGGAAACAGATGTTACAATATTTGAAATACCTACTTGTCTAGGAGCAGCGGCTGATAAGATAAACACGGATAATCCGGTAGCTGATGCGATGTGCGTGCGTGCGAACGACGCAAACACGATCGTAATAGTAGCAGTAGTAGGAGAATGAAAACGGTTTCTCGATTGTTCTAAAGAGCACACAACCTAAACACACGCACACTTTGATGGAAACAAGATGAGCAATTAGATGCTGCAGATTCGCTTCGGTTTTCACGTCAGATGTGGACGAAAGAGAGTGTGTAAGAGTGAGATAGAGAGAGAGAGAGAAGGTGGCGGCTACATGATAAGAGTTTGATAACGGACGTTCGACTGAACGGTCGGACCCGGAGCGACGACGGTTTTATCTGGATGGATGATAAGGTGCGCGACGGATGCGTCGCGACGCCGACGCCGTTGGGTGAGCGCGCGCTCGAAGAAACAATAGACGACGGACGTGCATTTCATGGATCGGACGATGAGAAACCTACGACACAATAGAAAACTGCATCTAAAGTTTCATTCGCACTTTTGCAATGCGAATCCCGAGAGGTTTTCCTTGAAGACACTAAGAAAATGATAAATAAACTTTTCGACTTGCTTTTCCTTATTTTCATAATCATCATCAGTCGTTTACAATTTCATTAACTCAAGTTTCACAAAGTATTTGTTTATTTCAGAAACTTATCAAAATAACCGTTGTTTACAATAAACAATTGAGTTTCATTCAATTATTAAACAACATTCTATAAAAAAAAAATAAATTTTATATTGGAAAAAAAAAACTAAATTTTATAGAAAAGTTTTGATTTTCACTTAAAATTATTAGGATTTTTTTTTTAGTTAAAGACACTAAGAAAATGATAAATAAACTTTTCGACTTGCTTTTCCTTACTCTCATCATCATCATCAGTCGTTTACAATTTCATTAACTCAAGTTTCACAAAGCATTAACTCAAGTTTCACAAAGTATAAAATAACTGTTGTTTACAATAAACAATTGAGTTTCATTCAATTATTAAACAACATTCTACAAAAGAAAAATAAATTTTATATTGGAAAAAAAAACTAAATTTTATAGAAAAGTTTTGATTTTCACTTAAAATTATTAGGATTTTTTTTTTAGTTAAAAAAAAAATTAAATTTGATATATTGACTATTCACAATAGAAAACTGCATCTAAAGTTTCATTCGCACTCGAGGAAGACCACTTTTGCAATGCGAATCCCGAGAGGTTTTCCTTGAAGACACTAAGAAAATGATAAACAAACTTTTCGACTTGCTTTTCCTTACTCTCATCATCATCATCAGTCGTTTACAATTTCATTAACTCAAGATTCATAAAGTATTTGTTTATTTCAGAAACTTATCAAAATAACTGTTGTTTACAATAAACAATTGAGTTTTCACATCAATCTGTTTGCAGCTTTACTTTTCAATTCCATTGATTCTTGATACAAGTTAAATCGAATCGTAAATCGAATTTACTCAAAATAAATAAGTATTAAAGTAACTCAACATCAAAAGATACAAAATTTCAATAAAAATAATCAAAGATTTTCAAATATTTTAATAAATACTAAAACTTTTTTTATTGTAATATTTGATAAAGTCCTTTAGTCCAGTTGGCTTCTTCATTTCCAACGTTTTAATTTAGATTTTCTGGATACGCCATCCATTGGGCAGTTTTTGAATCTTTTCTTTAAATTATTTAAAATCAAATCAGTTCTTTCATCCAATTGAATCTAATTCAAGAATGACACAATTCTAAAAACAGTTGACAATAAACAACAAAAAAATATTCATATTAGTAAACAATTGAATTTCAAATATAATAATTAACAATTGAAGTTAAAAGTTTTTTTTTTGTAGAAAAATTTTGTTTATTTCAGAAACTTATCAAAATAACTGTTGTTTAATAAACAATTGAATTTCATTCAATTATTAAACAACATTCTACAAAAAAAAAAAAAAATTATATTGGAAAAAAAAAAACTAAATTTTATTTAGAAAAGTTTTGATTTTCACTTAAAATTATTAGGATTTTTTTTAGTTAAAAAAAAAATTAAATTTGATATATTGACTATTCAATGATTACACAAGTTTATGAAAACAAAATAAGATACAATTTTGTATAAACAATTGACTGAAACTCGATGATGATTGCACAATTTTATTTAAACAAAACATGAATTAATACTAGGAAAAAAACAAAATTTTTAAATAAACAATTGAATTTCATTAAATATGGTTACTAATGAACAATTGACGTTCGTTTAGGAAAGATAATATTACTTAACAAATAAGTGAACCGTAAAAAAAAAGAATTATTAAAACAAATTTTGTTTTCTTATTTCTTACATTTATCAAAGAAGAAACTAAAAGATTTTGAAATAAATTCAATATTAAGAAATTATAATAAGGATTATTCGAACATGTGGTTTAATTAACATAAGGAGGCGCTCGATTTATGATTGTCGATTGTTTCCTGTTTCTACGCCTACTCTGATGAACGATGAGAGGGTTTGCGATTGAATTAAATGTATTTGTATGGGGTGGCGACGGGATGAGAGGGAAAATATGAAAATAATTAAGTACAGGCAGAAGCAGAAATAAAATATAACAGGAAATATAATGGAGTGCGGCGGCCCCCAGGAATTAGAGCTTCAAGGGCGAGAGGGAAAAGGGAGTGACATAAAGATGTCACGTTGATAAGGGGTTGGTAGCTCCTAAACCCCACAAAGAATAAATGCGCATATGTTCGTGTCGTTGTCGCCAACAGCGAATCAATTAACCACGCATTACCAACATCGTAATAAAGTATAGTTAAGCAATTAACAAATCACAATTACCAACATATTTTTTTTTGTTAAATTATTTAACGTCAATTTTGAAATTAAACAAATTTAACAACATAATTTGATAAGAGTTAAGCAACTGGCGTTGATGATGTTGTTTGGATGGATGATTATCAAAATACATAAGTTGTTTCCATTGATTTGTTTGAAACTTAAGAGAAATTTGTTAAATATTAAAAACATGTTCAATATTTGCTGATAGTTAAGCAACAGCACTTTAAAATGTTGCTTGGATGGATGATTATCAAAAGTTAGACGTTATTTCCATTGATATGTTTGAAACTTAAGAAAAATTTGTTAAATAACAAAAACATTTTCAATAATTGGATAAAGTTAAGCAACAGCACTTGAAAATGTTGCTTGGATGGATGATTTTCAAAATTCATACGTTATTTCCAATGATTTGTTTGAAACTTAAGAGAAATTTGTTAAATAAAAAAACATGTTCAATATTTGGATATGATCAAATGTTGTTTGGATGGATGATTATCAATATTCATACGTTATTTCCATTGATTTGTTTGAAACTTAAGAGAAATTTGTTAAATAATTAAAACATGTTCAATATTTGGCGAGAGTTAAGCAAGAGCACTTGAAAATGTTGCTTGGATTGATGATTTTCAAAATAGATACATTATTTCCATTGATTTGTTTGAAACTTAAGAGAATTTTGTTAAATAACAGAAACATGTTCAATATTTGGTAAAAGTTAAGCAACAGCACTTGAAAATGTTTGGATGGATGATTTTCAAAATTCATACATTATTTCCATTGATTTGTTTGAAACTTAAGAGGAATTTGTTAAATAATAAAAACATGTTCAATATTTGGTGAGAATTAAGCAACAGTACTTGAAAGTGTTGCTTGGATGGATGATTATAAAAAAAAATTCAGACGTTATTTCCATTGATTTGTTTGAAACTTAAGAGAAATTTGTTAAATAACAAAAACATGTTCAATATTTTGTGAGAGTTAAGCAACAGCACTTGAAAATGTTGCTTGGATGGATGATTTTCAAAATTCAATCATTATTTCCATTGATTTGTTTGAAACTTAAGAGAAATTTGTTAAATAACAAAAACATGTTCAATATTTGGTGAGAGTTAAACAACAGAACTTGAAAATGTTGTTTGGATGGATGATTTTCAAAATTTATACGTTATTTCCATTGATTTGTTTGAAACTTAAGAGAAATTTGTTAAATAACAGAAACATGTTCAATATTTGGTGAAAGTTAAGCAACAGCACTTGAAAATGTTGTTTGGATGGATGATTTTCAAAATTCATACGTTATTTCCATTGATTTGTTTGAAACTTAAGAGAAATTTGTTAAATAATTAAAACATGTTCAATATTTGGTGAGAGTTAAGCAACAGCACTTGAAAATGTTGCTTGGATGGATGATTATCAAAATTCATACGTTATTTACATTGATTTGTTTGAAACTTAACAGAAATTTGTTAAATAATAAAAAGATGTTGAATATTTGGTGAGAGTTAAGCAAGAGCACTTGAAAATGTTGTTTGGATGGATGATTTTCAAAATTCATACGTTATTTTCATTGATTTGTTTGAAACTTAAGAGAAATTTGTTAAATTATGAAAACATGTTCAATTTTTGGTGAGAGTTAAGCAACAGCACTTGAAAATGTTGTTTGTATGGATGATTATCAAAATTCAGACGTTATTTCCATTGATTTGTTTGAAACTTAAGAGAAATTTGTTAAATAACAAAAACATGTTGAATATTTGTTGAAAGTTAAGCAACAGAACTTGAAAATGTTGTTTAGATGGATGATTATCAAAATACATAAGTTATTTCAATTGATTTGTTTCAATCTTAACATTATATGAGAATTTTTTTAAATTAAAAAAAAAATGCATTGATTTAAGTATTTAAGATCAAAGTTTTCTTGTATCAAGGAAATAAATTTAAAAAAAAAGAGGAAAGTGTAAGGGAGGCAAAATTTATTTCTGTCCTAAAACGGTCATAAATTTGTCTCTCCTTCAGACCTTTTGACACCTTTATAGGGAGGAAACTAGACGCTCCAGTTATGATCAATCGCCTCGCTGATTGCATAACAGCCTAAGTCTATATACAGGGTGGTGGTGGGTGCATCGTTTAAAAATAACCCGAAATATGACCGAACAATAAATTTTGGAGAAAGAGAACAAAAAAAAATTGAAAGTTTTAATTTGGGTTTATCTGTACCGAATAAATCTAAGCTATCTACGCGTAGGATAAGCAATAAAATAAATCCACTCGAGAAATGTGTCAATGCGTGCACATAAGCGACGATAAGACGCGAACTCACTGGAAAACAACAAAAATAAATAATGAATATGAAAGAAGAAAAAAAAATCAATTAAGATTTTTCATCTAATCTCTCTACGTTTTTAAAGAAAGTAATGATCTCCGAAATTAAATAAATCAGAGTTGACGATATTTCAAGGATTTGATAAAGATCGTATTTTTTTTGGTATGAAGGAAATGGAACCGGATCCTCCGGTTAAATAAACATTAACCTCCGGTTAAGATTGGTTTTGGTGGCGGAAGGAAGCGAGGGAGAGTTCGGAAAAGCAAACACAATCAGCACGTGTGACAATGTATCATCGCAGCAAGGAAAAGTAATTAAAGTTTGACGACGTCGGAATCGATTTAAACTCGAAACCGAACAAACACGAATTATTTTCGCTCAATTTTTATTTCTATGTGTATTTATTCTTGTTGCCAGAATCAACAGCCGCAGAAATCGAATTAGAGGAAGGAATTCAATTCCTCCCTCTCTGCGTTTCCAATTAATTTCGGAAAGTGCGGAAGTATTATTAATTGTCACTTGATGTAATTTATTTTTTTTTTGTATTGTATTGTGCGCTACCCCTTGGTGTAACTGACTGCACACATGTTCAGAGATGAAGAGTGTTGGTTCTGCTGTGGATGAGGAGAAAAGAGGGTTTGTCGCTTCATTATAAAGCGATTTTTGGGGACGACGAATCCACTAAACCAACTGGAAATTATCTTCTTCGCATCATCCCCTTTCGCCACGACCAACACTCTAAATCACAAAACGTCTCCTTCCTTCCATCCACTTAACTTTTCACATCAATATGTTTGCAGATTTACTTTTCAATTCCATTGATTCTTGATACAAGTTAAATCGAATCGTAAATCGAATTTACTCAAAATAAATAAGTTTTAAAGTAACTCAACATCAATAGATACAAAATTTCAATAAAAATAATCAAAGATTTTCAAATATTTTAATAAATACTACAACTTTTTTTATTTTAATATTTGATAAAGTCCTTTAGTCCAGTTGCTTCTTCATTTCCAACGTTTTAATTTTGATTTTCTGGATACGCCATCTATTGAGCAATTTTTGAATTTTTTCTTTAAATTATTTAAAAGCAACAAATTATTGCATCATTAGTAAACTATAGTATTATTATAGTTTATACAAATATATATCTTCAATTTTGATCTTATTAGAGATACATTTGTGGTTATGAAACTGTAATTGTTATTTTTCAACTAGATCTTAAGGAATAAAGTGTATTTTTTTTTTATAAATATTTGTCAATTATTCATTTTTATGATTTTCCAATGTTATAGTGTTCATAATGTTGATACGCCATCTTTTGGACATTTTTTGAATTTTGTAATAAGTGATAAGTTATCATTACTAAACAATACTATACTTTCATATAAATTTGATCCTTTCAAACTATAAATGTTAGAAATAAGAACAATGAAATGTGCCTGTAGCAATGATACGTTATAGTAATGATATGCCATCTTTTGGACATTTTTTTAATTTAAATTTTAAGTTAAATTGAATCGTAAATCGAATTTACTCAAAATAAATAAGTTTTAAAATAAGTCAACATCAAAAGATATTGGGCAATTTTTAAATTTTTTCTTTAAATTATTTAAAAGCAACAAATTATTGCATCATTAGTATTATTATAGTTTATACAAATATATATCTTCAATTTTGATCTTATTAGAGATGCATTTGTGGTTATGAAACTGTAATTGTTATTTTTCAATAAGGAATAAAGTGTTTTTTTTTTATAAATATTTGTCAATTATTCATTTTTATGATTTTCCAATATTATAGTGTTCATAATGTTGATACGCCATCTTTTGGACATTTTTTGAATTTTGTAATAA
>NW_017097196.1:8756-8998 GCF_001412225.1 Nicrophorus vespilloides
CAAGGATACGTTATAGTAATGATACGCCATCTTTTGGACATTTTTTTAATTTAAATTCAACATCAAAAGATACAAAATTTGTATAAAAAATAATCAAATATACTAATATTTTAATAAATACTAAAACTTTTTTTTATTGTTATATTTGATAAAGTCCTTTAGTCCAGTTGTAAATGAAAAGTTGGCCAATATATTTCCAAACAAACTTTCCGGTGGAAATTCGGGTTCCTGGGTTGGCAATA
>NW_017097197.1:0-4545 GCF_001412225.1 Nicrophorus vespilloides
CTGTAATTTGGTGTAGGAAGTCGCTCCATTAACATTATTCAGAGAAAAAAAAAAACGAAGAGCGACAATCGTTGGTGATTTTTGCAGTCGGAAAACTCTTGAGGACTTTTCTCGTTCGCATTGTCGCTTATATACATGTGGAGCAAACAGTTAAAAGGGAGATTATAACTTCGAATTAGTTCTTCCTAAAAATGTTATTTCTTTGCTTCTACACTATGCGTTGCATGAGACTAACATTTAAGTCAAGTGTACTAATATATAATTTATAAATTAAATACTTGTCAAGTAACGAGTCAAATATATTTCTTATTAGTTCTTCCTAAAAATGTTATTTCTTTAATTCTACACTATGCGTTGCTTGAGACTAACTTTTAAAATAATTATACTAACATACATATTTGCGAAGTAACGAATCAAGTACATTTCGAATTAGTTCTTCCTAAAAATGTTATTTCTTTACTTCTACACTATGCGTTACATGAGACTAACATTTATGTCAAGTGTACTAACTAATAAATAATTTATAAATTACCTACTTGCCAAGTAACGCATTAAATTTACGCAAGTGCAAATAATTTGCCGAATTACACATAAACAATACTTGTCTAGTTACTTGTGTAATTACATTACGTATATTGAATAAAAAGAAATGATTTAAAAGGAAGAGAATTCAATAAAATTTTGAACAAAAAATAGTCGAGACATAGAAATAATGTAAGCAGTTTTTTTCTTGTTGTTGTTCCGCGTCGATATTCTTTGGAATAAATTATTTTAATCTTATCGTCTAGACTCGGGACGGAATTTTATACACATCTTTTTTATGTCTTTTTCCTACGTTTCTTTCGTTTTCATTCATGATAGTGTGTATTTCCGAGAAATAACAGTCGTCTGCAGTTTTTTGCTGCATTCCTTTGCACTCCTCGAATATTGTAGTTTTTTTTATTAATTTACATCTATGAATGCATTCAATATATACAAATTTACTTACACGTTAATTACGTAACTTATTTTTATTAATGAATATAACCACAATTAGCAGTAATTAGTTATTCGATAAATTTATTCTTTATTTTAAAACTTTTAGTGAATAATTGTGTCTATCAACCAAAGTTTGTATATCTAAATAAATTCATTAATTAATTGAAATTACAGTTGTTAGACTTAATACTTTCCTTAGATAGTTCAAAAACCGAATTATACGAAAATCCATACCGCAGTAATTCATTGTAATTTGTTCTGTTCTCAGAACGTAACTTATTGTATTTTTTTATAATAGTAATTCATATAAAAAATTGTACAAAATCTTAAACAATAAATAAACCTATAATTTGTTTGTTTATTAATTTATTACAATGAAGGAGGAAGGAAAATAACTTTCACTTATATTGTTCGAGAACTGAAATTGTAACGGATACCGATGCTTTTTTAAATTTTTGTTCGAGAACCGAGGCTTTCAATAACTGTGATTCTATTGTACTTCTAGTAATACAATTTAATATAGTTGCTATCATTAAGGAAGTAATTGAAGTTTTTTTAATATTTGCAATCTACGTTTTCGATAAAATAATTTAATAATCTTATCAATTAGCATCAAATCTTAAATCATTTTTACTACTAATAAGAACATTTGTTGCAATAAAATGTACAGAATAAATATACAAATAATGTGTACATTTAACTTCAACGTATTCACGAAGAAAACAAATATAACGTAAGCTCATATTGTTTGTAAACCAAAATTACATTTTTGTTCGAGAACCGAAGTTTTCAGAAACTGAGATTCTACTCTACTTTAATTAAAACAATTTAATTTAGTTACTGTCGCTTTAAAATTAATTTATGTAATCATTTAAAATAATTTACTAAACAATACATAATCTTTAACAAATAATACTCAATCATTTATACTACTAGTAATAATAATATTAGTTGCAATAAATATACCAAAAATTTACAAATGCACCTGTTAGAAAAAAAAATAATTACGCTCTTATTTTGTTCGTAAACTGAAATTCTGTCAATTTTTAAAATTTTGAGATTTATAAGATATAAGAGAACAAAATTGGATATAAAAAAATAAATAATAATAGTTATAACAACATTTCTAATAGCAGTTGTAGTAAATTACTTAAAATAAGGACAAAAAAGTCTTGCATGAAATGCAACAGCGATGTTTTCGTTCGTTTGTTGTTACGTCCGATGTCGCGATATTTACACGCGTAAAATGGTGTTTGCTTAATTCCCCCAACGTATTTATACGAGATTTTCCGCGTTCGATGAAAAAAAAAAACTGTTAAATTCCTCCTCGACAACAGCAACAAACAACTAGTAGCAGTAGCAACAACGCCCTGTTTGCTTTCAATCAAAACGAAAAAAACCACCCTTCACACACTCCGAGTCTACTTCCAACATAAAAAAATTGTATATCACCGTTTTGCATCTCATAATTTTCATTTCCATTTTCATTAATAACTGTGCAAACTCAACCCCTTTCGAATGTTTATTTATCGAACCGCGAATTTCCTCTTTATCACCGTTATTAATTCTATCATTTTTTTTCAGTGCCACCCCTCTTTTCATCATTCCGTTTTGGCGGATGATCGTCGCTGATGGTTTAATAATGGATGGCCGATTAGTGTTTAAGCGAGCATTAAATAAATTGAAACGCTGAATTGCACTCCGCCGGAAATCTATATGTGTGTATGTATGCACGTGTATATATACACAAAATTTGTTTGTGAACGAATAGAAAAAAACATAAATAAATAGATAGATGTAACAACGAGATCCGGACTTCCGGTGTGATGGTTAATTGGTAATAGGTAGGTTGGGTCGTGGAAACTGGCTCTCTATTCCTATCTTCTCTGTGTGATCAGGATAGTAAATTCATTGGCGAAAGAAGCGGAGAAAGCTTTGGGCTAGATCCAGATAGACCATCCAGTTATTACTTTTAGTCTCATTTTCACATATTTACTTTTTCTTTTCTTTTTTATTTTAGGATTGTTATCATTCGCTGCATGTTTTCTCTTGTTCTCGCAAATAATTCCAGCGGTGAAAAAGCTTCGGGCTGTGTGTGTGAATTATTACAAATGCTAATGATTCCGAAACAATGACTCTGAGCATTGCAATGCAGACCGAAAACTAAAACTCCCTGAAATGAACACACACGTACACATATTTACACTCGCATGCGTATATGTATATAGACAAAAAAAAACATAGCCAAACACACAAATATTTCCGTGGGGCAGTTTCACATTATAGTATTATTACTGGTAGAGAGAAAGAGAGTTTTGTTACGGCATTATTTGCCCGCGTCTGTGTGTATTAAATTTTTGTTGTTTTTTCTTTCTCTCTCTCTCACCCCGTCGAAATTCCATATATTCCTTCAGCCCCGTGCATATTTAAACGCGCGGAATCACTCGCTCATTTAGCCCCGGGACTAATTTGCATGGAAATCACATTTTTGTTTGCGGCCTTTGTTTTTTGGACTTTCCGCTCTTTATTAGTCTATCATATTACATAATAAACAAATTAGACTTTATAAAGTTTAATTGATAAATATATATATAGGTGTTAACCAATTTCGGACGAGAGGCGAATATATTCGCCCTATCTTTTACTACAAAAATATTGTCGTATCTACAATTAATTGAACTTACTCCGATTTTATATTGGCATCATGTTTAGAAAATTGGTGCATTAGACAATAAGTGAATTAGTTTAGAATAATTGTTTTTCTCGCTTGAATTCAATAATATTTTGTGTAGGTTTCTGTCAAATAAAAATATGAAAAATTTAGGTTTAAAAACAAATTTATTATTAAAAAAAACATTTATACATAATATACACATAAAAATACTAATATTTTGATACAAAAATACAACAAATATGTTTAATATCTCCAGCGTTTCAACTTCATCGGTGGTTTATATGTTCGTAGCTATCCACATCGTACAATTTCCTCATATAATCTTAAATCATGTCAATTTTCGCTAATTCCTCCTCCAACGTATTAGGTTCTACCAAATCCTCTTCCTCGTTTTTCCATAATATGGTTTTAGGTTTCTTTGCAACTGATTTTTCTGCAATATTGTCTGCTTTCCTTTTGATTCCATTCGTATAAACTACTTTATTCCAAGTATTTATCACTTTGGTCCTGTTTGCATTTTGATAATATATATTTTTTCCTTCCCCCTGGAATGGATCAGTTTTTCCTAATTTTTCCTCGAGAGTTATTGGTTTTCCTAAGTCCTTCACCTCGTTTGTCCACAATATTGGTTGCCTTGTCTTAGATTTATTTACAATTGTTTTTTCTGCAAAATTGTCTGCTTTCCTTTTGATTCCATTCGTATAAACTTTCCCAAAATCATCTGACTTTTTCTGAACAAACGTTTTCTTCTGTACATTGACTACTGCTTTCTTCGTACAAATAGGCACCTGTGAAAAGCAGACATTTTCATCTAAATCCTTTACCTCATTTGTCCACAATATTGGTTGCCTTGTCTTAGATGTTTTCGCAATTGTTTTTTCTTCATTATTGTC
>NW_017097198.1:0-58216 GCF_001412225.1 Nicrophorus vespilloides
TATGTAAAAACATCTCAAATTATGTCATTTTACATAAAAATAGTAAAAAAATACGAATTTTGTGAACAAAGTTGAAAATTTTCAAACAATTCTAATAGTGTTATTTGTTGTTCCCTCTCTCGTTGTTTTTTGCGCGTTTTCCTCGAAACATCTCAAAGAAACGTATCGATTATGTAAAAAATCTCAAATTATGTCATTTTACATAAAAATAGTAAAAAAAATACGAATTTTACTCATAAAGTTGAAAATTTTCAAACAATTCTAATAGTGTTATTTGTTGTTCCCTCTCTCGTTGTTTTTTGCGCGTTTTCCTCGAAACATCTCCAAGAAACGTATCGATTATGTAAAAACATCTCAAATATGTCATTTTACATAAAAATAGTAAAAAAATACAATTTTGTGAACAAAGTTGAAAATTTTCAAACAATTCTAATAGTGTTATTTGTTGTTCCCTCTCTCGTTGTTTTTGCGTGTTTTCCTCGAAACATCTCAAAGAAACGTATGGATTATGTAAAAACATCTCAAATTAAGTCATTTTACATAAAAATAGGAAAAAAATACGAATTTACTTAACAAAGTTGAAAATTTTCTAAAAATTCTAATAGTGTTATTTGTTGTTCCCTCTCTCGTTGTTTTTTGCGTATTTTCCTCGAAATATCTCAAAGAAATGTATCGATTATGTAAAAACATCTGAAATCATGTCATTTTACATAAAAATAGTAAAAAAATTACGAATTTTGTGAACAAAGTTGAAAATTTTCAAACAATTCTAATAGTGTTATTTGTTGTTTCCTCTCTCGTTTTTTTTGCGAGTTTTTCTCAAAACATCTCAAAGAAACGTATCGATTATGTAAAAACATCTCAAATTATGTCATTTTACATAAAAAATTGCGAATTTTGTCAACAAACTTGAAAATTATTGTTAATTATTATTGTTGTTATTTCCTTTTTAAATTTCATTATTTTTCAATGTAAATATCTAAATTTCACTTTTTTCAAAAAAAAAAATAAGACTGTTTACGATTGGGTTATTATCTGTAGCATAAGATGCGTGATTCATAAGGAGCGATGATTTAAGTTTCTTTATTGCAATTTTGTGATTTTCCGTAAACTTTCCACGCTTGTTAATACTTCTCGGTTATCCCAATACTTGATTTCCATGGAAAGGAGAAGCTTTTCCCTTGCGGGCGAAATTGTTTGCATTGTTTTTAGGGGTTGAGAGAGTGGCGTAACCCATCCAATTCTCTCTCTCTCTCTCTCATTCTCATACAATCTGCAGAGCTTCTGTTTGGCTTGAATAATTAAATACGTGCAGCGCGTATTAAGCAAATAGTTCATTAGAGGGAATCCGGAGCAAAATCATCATCATCGTCATCATCTATCTCACATTGTAAACCGAGTCTCGATAATTCGTGGGCATTTCGCAACGCGATTTCCGCTCCTCTTTCGATTTTATCCACTTTTCTTTCCTTCTTTTTGTTAAATTTATTTCTTTCCTTTATCCTTTTTTTATTTCTCGTTCCAATCTCGAGGCAGCGAGGTCGTAGGTTACACATGGAACACTCCGTCTATTAATTAGACAGATAGTTTTATCATCGGTCCGGTTTTATTGCCCCGAAATTATCTACATTTTGCATACAATGTAACTTTTCTAACGTCAGGACCGGACTCATTAACAGAAACACTACTTCATTATATTTATCTTCAAGATTTCTTTTCAAAATTGCAAAAAATTGACTAAAGGTCACAATAATATTAAAAAATTATATCAAAATATTAAAATTTACAAATATTTTAGCAAAATTTCAACGAATTTTCTTTAATTAAAAAGTTGCATTTAATTTCAGTAATATTTCTAATTGATTTTGATTTTTTTTCGAAAATCAACTTTGGAAAAAAAATCAAGTTACATTAATTTTTAAAATAATTGAAATATTTCTAATTCATTTCAAATAAGTCATCTTTCGTTTGTTTATTTCTCATTAATATTTAAGTTGCTTAGCAATAAAGTAATTCGTTTTTTGATAAGAAATCAAATGGTTTCGATTTCATTTTTCATGTTTCAAATAGATTTTATTTATTTATTTTCTTACTGTGCAAATTCCTTTAAAAACTACAGATTTTATCTGCTTATTTAAATTAGATTTTATTATAAAATTTCAATTTCCAAATTTTAAATTTAAAAATTTTAATCCATAAAAATTTAAAAACCATAATAGTAAATGTATTAGAGACTCATTTTATTTACGTATGTAGTCAGTTAGTTAGTTTCTTTATTTATACTATTACCGTCATTATTTCACGAGTTTCTAAGTTTAAACACAAAGTGTATTAAAATGATGCAAATCTGACAAAATATTAGAAATTTAAAGTTAATTTTATTATCGAATTTCTTTGGTATAATTTTATGGAATATTATGGAACAAGAAAGAAAACTATCTAATTTGAAAACAGGGTTTTTCCAACTAAAAAATATAAACATATAAAAATTTGTTCAAACCTTATGAAACCTTACCACAAAATACTGAACAATTCGAAGACTTTTCTGTGAACGCGAATTGTTGAGATTTAAAAACTTTTTTTCTTGTACAAACACTAATTCAAACCTAACTAAGTAGTTAGTATTGAAGTGTATAAACTATTATAAATGTTTACTATATTTATATTATTATAATATATGGAAAATTCATATAAAGATGAAAATTAAACAGTTTCAAAGAAAATTTGGTAAAATATTAAATACAAATTAATTTCTGTATTTTCCTTTTACAAACTAAATTTTCTATTTTTATTGCAATTGAAGTAGTCTTATGTGCAATCAAGTAAATTTATTTGATTTTCTTAAGATTTTTCTACAAAATTACAAAAAATTTGATTTATAATTCTTTTTTTTTAAACAAACGAACTCCTTGTCAAAACTATCAAAGCAATCCGATTCTCTATGAAAAACGAAATGCTAAAACCCCTAATTTTTGTCATTTGTTATTTCCGCATTTGACATTGAGCTGTTCGCAATTTGGTAAATTGCGAGATAAATCAAGTTATTTATAGTTAATTAATATGTTGTATCACTTCGTGGCTAATTAAAGAAAACTTGCAACAAAAACAGAGATCAAAGTTTTTCCACGATTATCATACATTTATTTGTTTATTTATTTTCCTCGCATAATCATTTCGAGTTTATTTCGTGGTGCTCCGTTTCATTCATGACCGTCGCTCTTTTCCCGGAATCGGTACGAATATCTCAGTTGGCCTGTTGCTAAGCTCATCACATTCTCTCAATCCATTTCTTTCTTTCTTATATTTCTTGGAGGAATACAGGACGGTTCAACGATTTTTCGATGCTTACATGAACAGTAAATTATCGAGAATTCACTCGTTCTTGTCACACAAAATGTTGGAAAACGAAAGTTTATATAAATATTGATGTTTGCATTGAAATTGATTTATTGAAATATTTCTGTAATCAGTAGAAAATTAACAGAATTTTATTCAATAATTATCATTAAACAAAACAATCAATTTTCATTACTTGAAAATTTTCTTCTAATCTAATTTCATTATTAATTATAATGAAATTAGATTATTGAATTATAGGATGATGAAACACTAATAAATTAATGGTTTGTATAAAAATCAAGTTTTTAATATTTGACCCAAAAAAAAACTTAAAATTTTTAAATCTAAAATTTGGAAATTTTCTTTTTGAAATTTTATAATATTACAATAAAAAGAGAAAATTTAGTTTGTAAAAAGAAAATACAGAAAGTAACGACTAATTTTCATAAAATTTATTTGTTTTTAATATTTTACCAAATTTTCTATGAAAGTTTTAACTGTTCAATTTTAAACTATATATGAACTTCCCGTATATTATAATAATATAAATATAGTAAAAAAATATTATAATTTATACTACTTAGTTAGGTTTGAATTAGTGTTTGTACAAAAAACTTGATTTATCTCGGATCGCGCGCAATTTACCACAATTCATTAGTTTGCTCAACAAGCTCAATGTCAAATGCGGAAATAACAAATGACAAACATTTGGATCTTAGGATTTTGTTTTTCATAGAGAATCCGATTAATTTTATAGTTTTGACAAGGAGTTCGTTTGTTTAAAAAAAAAGAATTATAAATCAAATTTTATGTAATTTTGTTTTATAAATTTTGTAGAAATATCTTAAGAAAATCAAATAAATTTACTTAATTGCACATAAGACTACTTAAATTGCAATAAAAATAGAAAATTTAGTTTGTAAAACGAAAATACAGAAATTCATTTGTATTCAATATTTTACCAAATTTTCATTAAAACTGTTTAATTTTCAACTTTATATGAATTTACCATATATTATAATAATATAAATATAGTAAATATTATTATAGTTTATACACTTCATTACTAACTACTTAGTTAAGTTTGAATTAGTGTTTTCTACAAGAAAAAAATGTTTTTAAATCTCAACAATTCGCTTTCACAGAAAAGTCTTCGAATTGTTCAGTATTTTGTGGTAAGGTTTGAACAAATCTTTATATGTTTATATTTTTTTAGTTGGAAAAACCCTGTTTTCAAATTAGATAGTTTTCTTCCTAGTTCCATAATATACCATAAAATTATACCAAAGCAATTCGTTAATGAAATTAACTTTAAATTTCAGATTTGCATCATTTTAATACACTTTGTGTTTAAACTTAGAAACTGATGAAATAATGACGGTAATAGAATAAATAAAGAAACTAACTAACTGACTACATACGTAAATAAAATGAGTCTCTAATACATTTACTATTATGGTAAATACCGACGGGGTGATGGGTTCGTGATGCAATTCTAATTTGATTGTTTTGCGTGAGGGGAATTCAACTTTTTTTTTTCGTCGTCGTCGTCGTCTCCTTTTCACGTTCAGTTTATTATATTCGCGAGGAGGAAGGGCGCAATATAAATTGAAAAACGAGACCGAAACGGAGGGAGTTAGACTATGTGCGTGTGGTTGTGTGAAAGGAAAGAAAGAGACGGAGTAAATGTGTGTGTTTGTGTGAAAGAGAGAAAGAGTCTGGGAATTGAAACAGGGTTGTCCTCGATGCAACAGGTTAATATAGTATGCATGCACGGAGTGAAGTGGCTGCGCCGGGGAAAATGATTATGATGTCGCGACGAGCGTGTCATTCGTCCGCATCCTTGATCCTTGCATCCTACAAATCCCTATTCTCATCCCCCTCCCCTCGAACGTACAGAAACCTCATAAATAATCGTTGTCATTTTGCGGAGATTAGCTAATAAGTCAACACGGAGTGAGGTAGAGCGAGTGAGTGAGGGTGGAGGAGTTCGGTCATTCTCTAATATATGGACATTGTTCGACTTTGAATGCCTCTAAGGGTAGGGGGGGATGCACGCGATGCCTCGAAGGGAACAAAAAAAAAAAGGGATATGCGATGGAGAAGCTCCAGAAACTTTTAATTCCCTCCATAAATTCGCCACAATTTATATTCACTTAACTTCTCTCCCTCTACGAATGATGCTTTTCTATTTTGCCCTCTCTCTCTTTCACACACACACTTATATGAGTGTACATTATTTATAGCTTTTTGTTTTCGCTATGAATTACGACATCTAGATTCGATTTTAATTGATTCTCATCCCCCCCGCGCGTTTAGCTTTTCCACCCTAACTCGTAAATACGTATTTTTCATCCAATAAAATTAATGGTCCCCGGTCGAGGAATCAGTTTTTGGTTTCTCTCCTCGCAAAACCCAATAAAAGTCCGCACGGATCGAACATTGCACATCCGCAATACCCGAAGATTGATGAAAATGCATTACAAATCTCAAATATATTTCGTAAACTTAGTAAAATTTAGCAATTGAGATTAAACATTCTTGTAGTTGAAATATTCGTGCTTTTCTAAATTCGGTAGGAAGAAGCAACTTGCTTTATTGTTATGCAATTAGTGAAGAACAAAGGATTTCGAGGGTGAAATCGATTTCGATCTCAACATGACTTATCTCCATCTACGCTCTTTGCATTGTGTTCACGTCACGACATGGGTTTCAGGTTTCACGTCAATTTGCATGCAGCGATGAAAAAAAATAAATAAAAATTCGCTCACTCGATTTTTCGATTCTTAAAAAACGTTTTTTTTTAGGTTAGATTAAATTAGGTTAGGTAATGAAAATCATCATATTTCTCGATAACTATACACGACACAATTACAACTGAGCACTCAAATTAAAGATGAATATTTAAGTTTTCCAACTTCTCCAAATTTACGTTCAAAGTCTTCGTAAATCATCTTGAATCTCGATAACTATACACGACATAATTATTTCTTTGGTATAATTTTATGGTATATTATGGAACAAGGAAGAAAACTATGTAATTTGAAAACAGGGGTTTTCCAACTAAAAAAATATAAACATATAAAAATTTGTTCAAACCTCATGAAACCTTACCACAAAATACTGAACAATTCGAAGACTTTTCTGTGAAAGCGAATAGTTGAGTACTAAATGGTAATTGTGTCGTGTATAGTTATCCAGATTCAAGATGATTTACGAAGACTTTGAACGTAAATTTGGAGAAGTTGGAAAACTTAAATATTTATCTTCAACATTGAACATTGATAATCCTTATTTAACCATGAATTTAATGTTAAACTTGAATTAAGAGTCTTCAGAATCGGGCGTTTAAAAGTTGATTTCCATCATTATTTCGTGAGTTTCTAAGTTTAAACACAAAGTGTATTCAAATGATACAAATCTGACAAAATATTAGAAATTTAAAGTTAATTTCATAACCGAATTTCTTTGGTATAATTTTATGGTATATTATGGAACAAGGAAGAAAACTATCTAATTTGAAAACAGGGGTTTTCCAACTAAAAATATATAAACATATAAAGATTTGTTCAAACCTCATGAAACCTTACCACAAAATACTGAACAATTCGAAGACTTTTCTGTGAACGCGAATAGTTGAGTACTAAATGGTAATTGTGTCGTGTATAGTTATCCAGATTCAAGATGATTTACGAAGACTTTGAACGTAAATTTGGAGAAGTTGGAAAACTTAAATATTTAACTTCAAAATTGAACATTGATAATCCTTATTTACCCATGAATTTAATGTTAAACTTGAATTAAGAGTCTTCAGAATCGGGCGTTTAAAAGTTGGTGGATTAATGTGATGTAACTGTGCGGTAAATGGAAATGTTCGTTTCGCTCCCTCGATGTGTGGTGGGAAGGAGGCGGTAAATATTGAAGAGGCGATCGGAAAGGGTTGAGTCGGGGGATAATTAGAACAAATCCCGTTGTCGGCGCACGGTCGGCTGGTTAACAAATGAACGTCGGCGGGCCGAAGGGTTAAGGTTGCGGAGGGCGGATCAACATGCTTAAAATTTTAATTGTGAACAAATAACGGATTGTATGTAAACGATTATTTGGATAATGGTCGATCATTATGATGATGATGATGATAATGGTGATGATGTTGATGATGATGATAGAAATTGACGGACGGACCGCCGCCGCGGTAAATGAACTGCGGATTGCGAGCGAACGAACGTCGTTTTCCCTGACTTTGCAATAAAGTTATAAAACCGGGCAGGAAACACCGCCGTCGGCAAATAAAGTGTGCTGCGATCTGAGTTGGCGTTTTTATGCAACTAGTGTTTGTTTCTTCTTCCGACGATGTGTATAGGAACAAACCCCTCTTAGAAACAAAGAATTAAACTAACGAAGACCACGTTCATAAACCACCACAAATTTCCTTTTTTTTTTCTTGCAAACTTTTTAATACAAAGATCACAATTCTTTTCTAACAACTTTATTTTGTTCAAAAACTAATAAATTTGGGATTCGTTCGTCTTACTTTCAGTCACGCGCTGTGCATTGGTTGTTGCGTAAAATTCACGCGATACATTTACGATTTCCATAGGAGGTGAATGCACGTTAAGTAATTCAATATTTGTTATTATCAAACAATAAATGGCTTCTAGATGGTTTACGAATAACAAGAACAAAGAGAAACATTTATATATATCGAATGCTCATCACACATTGCAAACACTTCTCAGAGTTTATATTGAGTAAATTAAAATTTGTTAATATCTTCCAGACTTCGAAAAGAACATTTTTTTTTTAATTTGTCCATAAAAGTAAATCTGAAAAAGTTACGAATATCGCAGATGGCTCTTTGGAAAGCATACATATTTATCTTTAATTAGAGTACTAAATGGTAATTGTGTCGAGTATGATTATTGAGATTCAAGATGATTTACGAAGACTTTGAACGTAAATTTGGAGAAGTTGGAAAACTTAAATATTTATCTTTAATTTGAGTGCTCAGTTGTACTTGTGTCGTGTATAGTTATCGAGAAACGTGATGATTTTCATTACCTAACATAATCTAATGTAACTTAAAAAAAAAACGTTTTTTAAGAATCGAAAAATGGAGTGAGCGAACTCTTTTTTTTATCTATTAGAGTCTCATTTTATTTACGTTTGTAGTCAGTTAGTTAGTTTCTTTATTTATACTATTACAGTCATTATTTCATGAGTTTCCAAGTTCAAACACAAAGTGCATTCAAATGACATAATATTTTGTCAATTTGTATCATTTGAATACACTGAAATAATGATGGAAATCAACTTTTAAACGCCCGATTCTGAAGACTCTTAATTCAAGTTTAACATTAAATTCATGGGTAAACAAGGATTATCAATGTTCAATTTTGAAGATAAATATTTAAGTTTTCCAACTTCTCCAAATTCACGTTCAAAGTCTTCGTAAATCATCTTGAATCTCGATAACTATACACGACACAATTACCATTTAGTACTCAACTATTCGCTTTCACAGAAAAGTCTTCGAATTGTTCAGTATTTTGTGGTAAGGTTTCATGAGGTTTGAACAAATCTTTATATGTTTATATATTTTTTAATTGGAAAAACCCTGTTTTCAAATTAGATAATTTTCTTCCTTGTTCCATAATATTCCATAAAATTATGCCAAAGAAATTCGTTAATGAAATTAACTTTAAATTTCTAATATTTTGTCAGATTTGTCAGACACTTTGTGTTTAAACTTAGAAACTCATGAAATAATGATGGAAATCAACTTTTAACATTAAATTCATGGGTAAATAAGGATTATCAATGTTCAATTTTGATTTTATATTTATAAAAGTCTCTTTATTCACTAATATAATGTTCTAATATAAAAAAATATAAACTAGGTTCATATAAAACAAACTGACGGATAGACAGAGAAAACGCTTAAAAATTAAGTTAATTACATATCACAAAACAAAAAAATTAAAATTAACATTGAGACCTTCAATGCTTGTACAATTTGTCCAGGATGGATTTGAGTGCGTGCAGAGAATTGGTAAAGATTCTGGGTTTATCTTTGCACTCGTAACCCCAGTCGGGTTTCAGGGAAGGTAGTGGAAGTTTCGTGTAAGCGGAGAAAGTGGATGCCTGCTTGCTGTTGTAAGATTTCACGACCATCTTCGCCTTCCTCTCCGAAAGCGTCTTCATCTTGGCGAAGGACTGCTCCAAGTTGGGGAGTTTCTTGATGCACTCCAGCCATTCCGGGTCGTGCGTGTACAGCCAGAACAGCGTACAGAAGTGCGGGAACAGATCTCCTTCCTTGTCGCACCAGTGCAACATCACCTTGACGAACTCCTCCAGGTATTGAGGGTACCAGCAGTTGTTCCTAGACTTCTCGTACTTGCAGAAATTGATCAGGATACTCGTGGCCAATTGGCATGCCTGCATGTCCGGCAACGAGCGTGCCGTCGATATCACCATGGCGAAGAGGTTCTCTGGGCCTTCCTTGCTCAACTGCAAGCAAGACTCCTGCGATCTTCTGGTGATGTAATCGAGATCTTGCAGTGCGCGGATCATCTGCAGCAAGCTCGAGTAGCTGTCGATGAGTATCTTCAACGCTCTGATCCGCCTCTGACCTAACGTCTTCTCGGGGACGGCGTCCACGGCCTTCACCCTGGTCCTGATCTGCTGCAGGTCCAAACTCATCGCCTTCCGCACTTTGTAACCACGCCACGCCGCTTGAATCTTCGTCGCCGAGTTCTTCTCCTTTCTGATCTTCTGCAATTCCGGATCCATAATACTTCTTCGCTCTTGCCTCGCCCTGAAAGCACGTTGGATCTTTATCGCCGACTCTCTCAAAGTAACGTACTTTCCCCTTTCTTCTCTCATCATCATCAACGATCTGTACCTACATTGAACGACAACAACGGCACGTCTCAACTGCGAATATTTCTTGCACTCGACAAATGTCCTATAAGCGCGCTGGATTTTCACAATCGATTCTCTGCATTTCAAATACTTTTGCGATTCAAATCTCATCATTCTCAAAGCTCTGTACCTCCTCTGAATCACAACAGCCGCTCTCCTCAATTCCAAATACTTCTTGCGTTCGCATTGCGCCCTGAAACCACGTTGAATCTTCACAGTTGATTCTCTCAGTCTTTCGTAGATTTCTTTTACAACTTTCATCAACATCAATGCTCTAAATCGACGCTGCACAACAGTTGCGGCACCTCTCAACTCCAAATATTTCTTACGTTCGCAGTGCGCCCTGAACGCACGTTGAATCTTCATAGTCGATTCCCTCAGAATTTCATACTTTTCTTTTTCAAGTTTCATCAATATCGACGCTCTAAATCTACGCTGCGCAACAACTGCGGCCTCTCTCAATTCCAAATAGTTTTTCCGCTGAACGCGAGTCCTGAAACACCTTTGAATTTTGATGCAACAGTCTTTAAGTTGCAAATACTTCCGACGCTCTAGTCGCATCAATTTCACAGCTCTGTACCTCCTCTGAATCACAACAGCCGCTCTTCTCAATTCCAAATACTTCTTACGATCGCAGTACGTCCTGAAAGCACGTTGAATCTTCACAGTTGACTCTCTCAGTCTTTCATACTTTTCTTTTTCAAGTTTCATCAATATCGACGCTCTAAATCTACGTTGAACAACAACTGCGGCACCTCTCAACTTCAAATAGTTTTTCCGCTGAACGCGAGTCCTGAAACAACTTTGAATTTTGATGCAAGAGTCTTTAAGTTGCAAATACTTCCGACGCTCGAGTCGCATCAATTTCACAGCTCTGTATCTTAACTGAACGTTAACAACCGATCGGTGAAGTCTCAAATAACTGTTGCAAGCGCTGTATGCCCTGTAATAACTCTGGACTTTAATCGCAGACTTTCTCAAAGTCTGATAATTGCGACGTTCCAATTCCATAACTTTTTGAGCCCTGAATCTGCACTGAATCACCGCTACACATCGCTTAAGTTCCAAATAGCTTGTACGCTCTTTATAAGCTCTGAACTTATTTTGGATTTTAACAGAGCTATCTTTCAGTTTTAAATAATTAGCCCTCTCCAGACGCATCAGCTTTAAGGCTCTGTATCTCTGTTGAATCGTTACTACAGAGCGTCTCAATTCCAAATAGTTTTTCCTCTCACCAAAAGCCTTGTACGCGCGCTGTATTTTTATAGATGATTCTCTGATCCTCTGGTAATGATCTCTTTCTGCCTGCATTAGTTTCAAAGATCTGTATCTTAACTGAACGTTAATTGTAGCCTTCCGCAATTCCAAATAGCTTTTCCTAACCACGTAAGCTTTAAATCTCCGTTGAATCTTTATAGTTGAGTCTCTCAGTTTTGAATACCTGTCTCTTTGGATTTGCATGAGTTTCGAGGCTTTATATCTTCGTTGCAGGTTGATCACTACACGCTTCAACTCTAAATAGTTTCTGCGATCTTGGTACGCTCTGAACGCACGTTGAATTTTAACTGTTGAAGTTTTAAGTTTCACGTAATTCTCTCGCTCGAACTGCATCAATTTGAGAGCCTTGTATCTTTCCTGAACGATTACTACCGATCGTCTCAGTTCCACAAAGTGTTTCCTTTCCTTTCGAGCCCTAAAGGCTCGCTGAATTGCAACAATGGCATCTCTCTTCTTCACGTATTGTTCCCTTTCCGATTTCATTAGCTGCGCAGCTCTGAATCTCCTTTGCACCAAGACGACTGCATTTCTCAAACTCACATAATTCTTGCGCTCGTTCCGGGCTCTAATCCATCTTTGCATAACAACAATTGCATTCTTCTTCTCCAGATATTTCACCTTTTCCATTTCCATGAGTTTCAAACACCTGAATCGTTGCTGGACGTAGATTGTGGCCAGACGTAATTGTTGGTATTCATGTTTATCTTTGTACGCTTTGAAGGCGCGCTGTATGGTGATCACAGAACCTCTGATTTCCAAATACCGTTGCTTTTCGGTTTCCATCAATTTTGTAGCTCTGAATTTGCGTTGAATCACAATAGCGGATTGCTTAAGTTTCAGGAAGGAATCCCTCTGAACTTGCATCGACTTTTTAGCGAAGTACATGTGCTCTACGTAATGAACCGTTGCTTTCAACGTCATAAATCTCTTCCTTGCCAGATATGTACGAGCCGTAGATTGGATTCGAAGTACAGCTGCCAGTTTCACGTGCATTTGTAACTTGACCAACCACTTTCTGCTGAAGCTTTGAATCGCTACGACGCTCTTTCTTAGGGACACGAAACGTTTTCTTAAGACATACATCCTGAAGCGTGCTTGGATTTTAATCGCAGCTCTGGTCTCCTTCATCAACTTCAAGTATTGTCTCAGCAGCGGTATGAAGAATTCTAACCTGGACCTGTACGTCTGCCTCTTATACCACACTTGGATTAATCGTGCCGCATTATTGCGCATCTCGAATCGCTTCTTCAATATTCTCCGCTTGATCACCATACTCAAACAGTTCCACCAGTGCTGCACGGTGATGACGGCCTTCTTCATTCTAGGACCTTCGAATTTATGGATAATCTGCCACAAGAAGGATAACGTTTTTTCCCGGTACCCATCAACGATCTCTTTGGGTTCGATTTCATGAAGAATCTCGTACTCCGCATCGACTAACGCTTTGAAAGCGATCTTCATGTTATGAACTTTCTGGATGCGCGATATCGCCGGCACCCGGAGGCTCTTCGTCAAGTCATCCCTCAGCAAGATGATCTCCATAATCCTCACCAGTCGAACGCCGTCTCTCAAATCCACGCCTAAATTTTCTATGGCGTATTCAAATTCGTGAATATACGTCTGCTTGTAACTGACCACGTACCCGATGAGTCTCAGAGACTTGGTGATATCGCCTATGGCGTGCAAAAGCAACGAAGAGAACTTGATCAGTAACTCTCTACTCTCCTTGATGACGGCATTCTTGCAGAACAGGCACGGATCGTGCGGTATTAATTTATTATTTTTACTTCGGTCCAGGAAGTACACCAACATGAGAAACTTTTTCAGCATGTGCTTGTTGATTTCCGCAGTGTAATTACTGGCATGCACACTCTTGTATTTCTTGAGCAAATACGGTTCGCTGAAGTAGTATTGCAACAAGAACTTGCTCAGCCCGAGGACGTCGGAATTCGATGTCAATTTAAGCTTGAATCCAAAGACGACCTCCAAGCCGATACGCAACCACAGCGGATTGTAGGAAAGGAACAGCGACATGACTTCCGATTGCAGCGATAAGTTTAGATGAACATCTCTGTCAGCTCTGATCTCAAATTTCTTGTTCTCAACCATCTTTACGCTCTTGGATAGAACCTCTGACATCTCCCTCGATCGGAATATAGCTAACGCGTTCCTCCTTAACACCTCCAAATGCCCTTTAACATGGACCTTATTGGATATCTCTTCTTTGCTCAACGGTTTCTCGACTTCCTTACGATTGCATTCCTGCCACAATCTGGAAATGTCTTTAGGGCCGTCGCTGTTCGCGCTGAGCTCCTCGGGCGGCGTTAAAAGTGCGTTCAGCCATTTCTTGAACCTCTCCTCCTGCTCGTCCATCCACTTAGGTTCGTAATACAGAGTGGCGCTCATGAACGGGTCGAAACCTTTGCCAGTTTCCGCGTAAAAGTACGGATTGCTGGACAAGAAAGCATCCGGATTATGCAACACGACCAGATCGCTCTCCACCAAATTCGTTTTGCTCTTGTTTATAAATTGCTTCAAGTTCAACGTCATATTCATCTTAGTCTTCTTCGTCGTTATGGACTTCCTGCCCCAGTCTTTGTTCTCCTCGCGCTGCAGCCTCTTCGGCGGAGATGCCATGTTCACGAAATGCGACTTGCGTTTTCTGATGTTGAACGATTTACTCGGCGTGAGGTTTTCGCAGGAGAACGATGACGATTCTTCTGCGATCATATCCAATTGCTTGGGTTTCTTTTGCGGTTCCGTCGCCCACATGTCGGCTTCAATTATGCTCTTCGCCGACGGCACCTCGGGTTTCTTCATCACCACAGGACTGCCGAGTGCACCCAAATCCCCGATGGAATCGTCTTTAATATACGTGCAGGTGCTCGTGTTCTTTACATAAGTCTCTCCGCTGAGGTTACCTTTAACGTAAGTCTCGAAACTGTTGTTGCCCTTCACATAAGTTTCCGTGCTCAAATTGACTGGTGAGACTTCCTTGTCTGCTGTTTCTAAATTGAAACTGCTTTGTGATTTTTCGTTTTCAAAGTTGAAGATATTCTGCGATTTCTCTCCGGTTGAGCAGATGCTCGGATTGAAGAGTGGATTATTGTCCGGCGTGAAGTTGATATCTTTCAATCTGCTGGTCAAACTGTGATTCACCAGAGGCGTGAAAGCCAGACTTTGCAAACGCTTGATTGGCGAGGGTTCTTCCAATTTCATCGGCGACTTAATCTCCAAACTGTCCTCAAACGTACAGCTCTCGTTCAGTTTCTTCTTGTTCGCCTTGTTCATCGTGTACGTATTATTACTAGGTTCTAAATTGAACAACGAACTCGCCGGTGAAGCGTACACGTTATCCTTTAACGTACTCGACAATGCCAAATTGAAATTCTCCTTATCGTCGACGTCGTAAGTCTGCCTTCTTAATGGTGAATCAATGGTAATAATTGGATTCAATTGTTTCGCTTTCATCGTTTTCTATACAACAAAAGTACATAAGTTACATCTTAATCACACTACAAATTAACACTTACTTTAGGACTTTTCCTTAATGGCACCGAAGCCTTATGTATCTTAAGTGCTGGCTTTATATTAACAATAGCTCTCTTCAGTGGTTTCTTTGTCACCTTTGGAGGTAGACTTTTAAATGTAATCGGGACATCCCTCTTGATCTTATAGCCATCCTCAAAAGTGATGTTATCTCTCCACGGACCCCCTTTCATTGAAATCCAATTAATTTCAAAAATTTCTTCAGAAGCAGCCTCTATCAACTTCTCACCCCAATTGAAACTAACCTGCCTCTCAGGAGGTGGAGCTTTTGTTATAATCAACTGCAGCAAATAAATGTAATTAATAACATATCAATATTTTTTTTATAATATATAAGTAAACATACTTCTATAGGATTTTTTGTTGGATTCTTTATGCACAGCAACCTCTTGGCCTCCTTTCCCACTGGAATATCTTCAAAGAAAATCTTCGGGTTGGCTGTGAAAGGTGCCAGAGACAAAACACTGATTTCCTCCGATTCATTTGGTGGTTTCACCATCGACTTTTTCCTAGGCTTAGCCTCTGGAGTCACATTAACCTAGGCAAAGAAACATTATTATAACATACTCTAACAATACAATAAGAGCAAACTGAAAACTTACTTGGAAAAACATGACTTCTCCCACAGCTTAATCACAACATGTAAGAAAACAACATTAACGTTTTCCGTTAAACTTCAAATTTTTTAAACATATGAAACTCGTAAACAGCGGTTTCACAGGACAACAAACCTGAAAAACACAAACATTACACAATAAACGGTTTCCAATTTGATTCACAGCAGTTGTAAAATATTTAAAAATGTTTCAAAATTAAATATTTTAATTATTTATAAATCGATCATTGTATTTCAATAATTGAGAATACTCACAATAATTAACTTATATTAAACAAAATTCACAAATAAATATTAATGAGAAAAAAATAAAACTAATGAAAAGCAACATTCCCAAATCCGTTAAATATCTAATATAGAAAAAAAACGATTCTAATTGAAAAAAGTAACTGGTAAATCTTCGAACAGAATTACCACAGTATCGCCAATCTTAAAAAAAATAAAAACTGTTGCTTACTACTGGATGAAATCTCTGCAAATGTTGTATAATCAATGAATAATGTTCATGTAATATTTTAAATAATAAATTGTTTAGTTGAAACGAGTAAAAATATGTTATGTTTACTCGTTTTAGAAGAAGAAATTTTTTGGAGGTAAATGTATTAAGTTGGTATGAACATTTCCTTGACGTTGTTTATACCGAAAGCGTGTTTGGTGCGTTTGTTTCAACTGCCAAAGATATTTTGAAGTGAAACCTTAGGTAAAAGTACCATCATTACCATGGCGACGTCTATGCCCATCAACCCGAAACCATTCCTGAACAGTCTGACTGGAAAACCTGTGATGGTGAAGCTCAAGTGGGGCCATGAATATAAAGGTTATCTTGTATCCGTTGATGGGTACATGAACCTGCAATTGGCCAACACCGAAGAGTTTATTGATGGAGCTGTCACCGGTAAGCAATACAAGTTTTATTCAATTCATATCAAAGCCTTGTCGTTTGAATTTCTTAATGAGATTAATGTATTTTGTTTTTTCTAGGTAATTTGGGAGAAGTTCTTGTTAGGTGTAATAATATACTGTATATCAGAGGAACTGACGAAGAAGACGAGGAAGGTGAAACACGAGACTAATCTAGCAATTAGTATTAGATTGTAATTACATTTCCTTTTGTATTTATAAAATAAGTAAATTTAAGTATAAAAAAAACAATAGTGGTTTTCTGTGTTACGCATCCGTTGATCCTGGTCAGTGTATGTGGTTGTATAACTCGACTTCAGTTTAAATTCCTTTTTTTTATATCCGAATTCGCAGATTAGTGTGAAGATTAATGGTGTTTATAAACTGGGTTTAGAGTTATAAATCTTAATGGGAAGTTGAGAATACCGAACGTTTAATGTATTTGTGTATGTTTAGTTGCATATATAATATAGTAAAAATAAATGTGATTTTCATGTGGATATTAAATAATTGGGGTTTGTATCTTGGAGTTGAGCTGCGCGCAATTCAAGTCCATTGGAAATTGATCACTTTTGATTAAAAAAATTATAATATAATAATAAGCTAATGTCATATAACCTTGTGTATGTGTGTTGTCATGTTTGCCACACAATTTGGTGTGAAGGTCCCTAAATATTCTGTGATCCAAATTCATAAACTGTGATGCCCGCAGGGATATTTCCATTCACATAAGACAGCAGCAAGCAAGCAAGCCCCCCCGCAGACAAATGCTGTATACATTGGATCCTCCGATGATCAGTGTATTAATAGCATCTTATGCAATATATAACTAAGGTGAGTGGCCTTTCTGCAGCAGCTCTAGTAGTAGTCTGGAATGGGGGCGCAGGCGATCTTCACGAAATCCTCGTAGCGCACCATGCTGTTGTTGTGCACGTTCGCCTCCCTGAAGATGCGATCAATCTCTTTGGTGGAGAGGCACTCGCCCCACGTCTGCAGCATGATCCTCAGCTGCTTAGCAGAAATAACCCCTTTGCCTTGCGGATCGGCCGCTTTGAACGCGTTCACCACCTCCCTGGGCAGATCCTCCGATCTGGAATGCACATGCATCACCTCCAGGAAGTCAGCGAAGGACATTTTGCCACCCTTCTGCTTCAGGTAGCCAGCCAGCTCGGAGATGGTTGGGGACAGTCCCAAGCTCCTCATTATAACAGTCAGCTCGTCCAGGGACTTGATCTGTCCGGAGCGCGCAAACAAGTAGAAACATTCCCTGAACTCTGCAAAAAAAAAACGTACAATGGTCATATCGAAAAAGCCTTATCTGTAGATTGCGAGATTATGTGGAATTCGCGATGTTGGCAGAGCGCGGTAATTACTCGCAGCTAATTGAAAATTAATTTGCGATCGGTGTAATTTTTTTTTTCATTTTCTGTTGCGTTGATGTTCGGTTCTATTCCGTTTTCGGCCAGCAACCAAGTTGTTGCTGCTGCTTCTTGTTAGCCAGTAAACGGCGTTGAGAGTTCAAGGGCGCTTTGTTGTTTGCTTACCGTCGATGTCCTGCTCCTTGAAATATCTGGCCTGCAATCAGTAATAGAAGGTAGTTAGTATTTTAGTCTACTTTATCCTCAAGTATAATTTCCTTACCATCTTCGCCTTTGTTTGTTCTTTTGCAACTCTACACGCACTCACTCGACTGCAGTCTACGTGTCACGGTTAGAGCGTTTCGACGAACCGATTGAACTTACTCGAGTACAGGTAACTCGGCACGGGCAAAAAGTAGGTGGATTTCCACCTGTTCGAACGCGCCTATCATTATCTATACGTAATCAATCCATCATATCAATTTCCTTTTTGTTTTGTTAATCATATAAAAAATACAATTAATATATAATAAGTTACTTCATTAAGAAACCTAATTCTATATTATTCTATGTAAAACTTTACGGTTTTCACAATCATTGCAAACTTTTGTAATCAATTAGTGTGTAATAATCTTCAAGATTTCCTTGTACTACATTCATGTTTAACAAATCTGTTTAAACAGTTTTGTTTTTGCGTGCAGAATTCTGTCGTGTTTTCGCCAGACGATGATGTCGTTCCTTTTTTTATAAATAGTTGCTATGTTTAGAATACACATATTTCTCTCTCTTCCGATTACTTGAACTATCGAAATTTGGATGCGCTCGTGGCAATGCCAGACAAACAACAACAACAACAACAAAACGTTGCGCAAACAGAATCGGTTTTCAAAATTAATGAAAATTACGAACAAGTTTTCCTTCAGTTGAATGTTATTGCCAGAAGATGATTGATTAAAAAAAAAATAGAAAATAACTTTTGATTTATCGAATATTTTGATGTGCTCGTGGCAACAACAAATCAAAATACATATATTTCCAACTAGATTGAAACGAAAGTAACAATTTTCATTCAGTTGAAGTTCTTTTTAATAACTTTCTTCTATTACATTGATTGATAATTGTTTAGCTTCAATAATACGATTTCTATAATAATGCATTTCTTTATAATGACGTGATTTTGTATAAGAATAAAGCGGTCTAAAGTCTAATGCGTTATTTACAGATGTGTCACTGATCTTATTTAGTCTTTAGTGCGAAAAATCAGCTAAATCAGCTATTGTCTTTACGTTGAAACTCAAATTAAACTTGTGTAATTTTAAGTTTTTTTCCCCAATTAATGTAATTGCGTTCATTTGGAAACAACGAACTTTTCGTTGTTTAAGTTTTAATCAGGTCTTGGAGAAAATTATATTATATATAAACAACAACAAAACGTTGCGCAAACAGAATCGGTTTTCAAAATTAACGAAAATTACAAATAAGTTTTCCTTTAGTTGAATGTTATCGCCAGAAGATGATTGATTAAAAAATATAGAAAATAACTTTTGATTTATCGAAAATTTTGATGTGTTCGTGGCAACAACAAATCAAAATACATATATTTCCAACTAGATTGAAACGAAAGTAACAATTTTCATTCAGTTGAAGTTCTTTTTAATAGCTTTCTTTTATTACATTGATTGATAATTTAGCTTCAATAATAATTCATTTCTTTATAATGACGCGGAATGATTTTCTATAAGAATAAAGCGGACTAAAGTCTAATGCGTTATTTACAGATGTGTCACTGATCTTATTTAGTCTTTAGTGCGAAAAATCAGCTATTGTCTTTACGTTTAAACTCAAATTAAACTTGTGTAATTTTAAGTTTTTTTCCCAATTAGTGTAATTGCGTTCATTTGGAAACAACGAACTTTTCGTTGTTTAAGTTTTAATCAGGTCTTGGAGAAAATTATATAATATATAAACAACAACAAAATTATATAATATATAAACAACAACAAAACGTTGCGCAAACATAATCGGTTTTCAAAATTAACGAAAATTACGAATAAGTTTTCCTTCAGTTGAATGTTATTGCCAGAAGATGATTGATTAAAAAAAATAGAAAATAACTTTTGATTTATCGAAAATTTTGATGTGCTCGTGGCAACAACAAATCAAAATACATATATTTTCTATTAGATTGAAACGAAAGTAACAATTTTCATTCAGTTGAAGTTCTTTTTAATTACTTTCTTCTATTACATTGATTGATAATTGTTTAGCTTCAATAATACGATTTCTATAATAATGCATTTCTTTATAATGACGTGGAGTGATTTTGTATAAGAATAAAGCGGTCTAAAGTCTAATGCGTTATTTAAAGATGTGTCACTGATCTTATTTAGTCTTTAGTGCGAAAAATCAGCTAAATCAGCTATTGTCTTTACGTTGAAACTCAAATTAAACTTGTGTAATTTTAAGATTTTTTCCCAATTAGTGTAATTGCGTTCATTTGGAAACAACGAACTTTTCGTTGTTTAAGTTTTAATCAGGTCTTGGAGAAAATTATATAATATATAAACAACAACAAAACGTTGCGCAAACAGAATCGGTTTTCAAAATTAACGAAAATTACGAATAAGTTTTCCTTCAGTTGAATGTTATCGCCAGAAGATGATTGATTAAAAAATATAGAAAATAACTTTTGATTTATCGAAAATTTTGATGTGCTCGTGGCAACAACAAATCATATATTTTCTACTAGATTGAAACGAAAGTAACAATTTTCATTCAGTTGAAGTTCTTTTTAATAACATTGATTGATAATTGTTTAGCTTCAATAATACGATTTCTATAATAATGCATTTCTTTATAATGACGTGATTTTGTATAAGAATAAAGCGGTCTAAAGTCTAATGCGTTACTTACAGATGTGTCACTGATCTTATTTAGTCTTTAGTGCGAAAAATCAGCTATTGTCTTTACGTTGAAACTCAAATTAAACTTGTGTAATTTTAAGTTTTTTTTTCCAATTAGTGTAATTGCGTTCATTTGGAAACAACGAACTTTTCGTTGTTTAAGTTTTAATCAGGTCTTGGAGAAAATTATATAAGTGTATTAAAAAAAAAAAGTTGGTTGATTCTATTTTTGAAAAAAAAAAATTGCTTATCATAAGTTTTTTAAGGACGAGATAAACTTTTGATAATAAGCGCTTATGGAAATAACATATTTTTTTTTAGTTTCAGTTTAAATAGCAATTAGGTTGAGAAAACTGTTAGGATTTGTAAACTTTGTTGTTATTTTGTGTTCTTGTAAATGTTCAAGGTCGAGGACTAAATAACGAGTTCTCTTAATGCGTCTTACCTGTTTGGAAATGAAAGAAATGCGCGTGTGGACAAATAGACGGGAGCAAGAAAGGTCTCTGTTTCTCTCTCTGAAAAGACTAACATACTAAATATAGATTTGGTCGTCCGACGTGATCAGGAAAGAGTAGGTCATAAGATTATTTGATGTTCTTTATTAGCATCGAAGAGGTGTTAATTTCAAATCAGTAAACATTTGCAAAGCCTTTAAGAATCTGTTGCGATTTGGAAATTCGATATCTCTGAACTTCAGTATTTTCTTTTCCATTTAAGTATAATTATTTTTGAGTCATCGTCGTTTTATCGTTTTTGGTTTGAAATATTGTTATCGAGGCTCCGATTAGATTCTTTTAAAACGTCGCGCTTTAAAGTTCGGCGTCCCTGGACGTCAGTTAATTTAAGTGTCTGTAGAGTTATGCAAGACGGCGAAAGCGGCTTCGATTGGAGTCACATAACTTGCGCTCAGACTTATTAAATCGTAGGTGTGCGTGTGATTTGCTTTGGCGAAACGTGCTTCTCGTATAAACACAACAATAACAAGGAGTGTAAACTTGAAAAAAGGATTGTGAAGAAATAGCGAGAAGAGCGAAGGAGATCCGCGGAGATGAGTTAATAAACATTTCATTGAGATACGTTATCAGTAAGTAAAATAAACAACTTGCTTACACACACGTACGTACGTAACTCTGAGGAGGAAGGCACGATGCGAAAAACGTTCTTTGGACTTTACTCGGCGCTCAACTTTCGCGGGATCATTACTGTTAATGAGGAGACACCTCTCGCGCGCTTGATTTTACTTCTGCTGCTGCTGCTGTTAATTCTTCTGTTGTTGTTGTTGCTTTTACAATTGTTTGATTGCAGTGCCTGTGGAACAATGAGGTGATATGTAAAGTCTTCCAAGATGGTAGCTTCCGAGAAGAACTGCCTAGAATCTCGAAAAAAATTCGTTCAATTGAGCAACGCAGACATTGTGGTCACCAGTCTGTGCGCGGGGGCCATTGCGGGGGCCCTCGCCAAATCGACGATAGCCCCATTGGACCGCACCAAGATTAATTTTCAAATCAGGTAAAGTAAGTATTAGTTTTTTTTTTTTGTTGTTTTTTTCTTTTATATCCAATCCTTCTCAGATTCATCCTCTCTCTATGATGCATCAGTATTTCATTTGCTCTGTTTTTGTTTCTATTTGTTTTGTTCACCAACTGCAGTCCCAAGCCGTACTCCACGAAGAGGGCCCTAAAATTCCTGATAAACACCTACAAAAGTGAGGGGGTGTTCGCACTGTGGAGGGGAAACAGTGCCACAATGGCAAGGATTGTGCCGCATGCAGCCATCCAGTTCACAGCACACGAACAGTGGAAGAGGATTCTGCAGATTGATTGCAGCACGTGAGTGCTTGTCTTAATTAGTAATTTATTATCAGTGTGATTTACAACTGTCCCACTTTTGCTTTAATTCCAATACGAACTAATATTTGAGTTCATGATCAAATCAAATAATTATTATTATGAGCAACGTTGCGTTTCTCTTGGAAATCAATCAATCAAGTTTTTATAAAAAAAAAATTATGTAATACATGCAACCAAACGTACACTGATTAACGTGCATGTTAAGTTGCATACACCAAACATCCATATTTGAAAACTTTTTTTTACTAATTACTAAATACTAATTAAAAACGTAATCAAGTTGTTACTAATCGAATCAAATGTGCTAATTGTTGATGTTACATCAAAGAAATTGAATTATTTGCTTAGATACTTAAGAAAATAACTAATTAAATTTTGATTAATAAAATGATAATTGTTTCAGAAATTCACCGGCCAGACAACTTTTGGCCGGTTCTTTGGCTGGAATAACATCTCAATCCTTGACTTATCCCCTGGACTTGGCGAGAGCGCGGATGGCCGTCACGCACAAAACCGAATACGCCACATTGAGACAAGTAAAGTGGATCAATCAATCGATATCAATGGAAATGATTGTAATTCTTCAATTTTCACAGGTTTTCGTTAAAATTTACTACGAGGAGGGCTGCTGCTCGTTCTACCGAGGCTACGTCCCGACCATGCTCGGGGTCATCCCTTACGCTGGCGTTTCCTTTTTTACCTACGACACTTTGAAACGTTTATATAGAGGTAATGGTTATTTATTTTGTTTTTTTGTGACTGATTTATGTTTTCTTTATTGACGGCACAACAAAACGAAACGAAACGAAAGTTTCTCATTTCGTTACATACGCATTTCATTCGACAGTTTTATTGCAAATATTGTGCGCGCGTGTAACTTTTTGTCACCAGTTTTCTCTTTTTGTTGTTGCAGAAAATATAGAAAATACTGAGAAAATCAATACGTTTGCTTCTTTGGCTTTCGGCGCCGTGGCCGGAATGCTGGGACAATCGAGTAGTTATCCATTAGATATTGTTAGGAGGCGAATGCAGACGGACGCCGAGGGGAAATACACGACAATAATGAAGACTCTGCGTTTAATTTACGTGTAAGTCTATTCATTAATTCATTCATTATTGAGCACTTGCTCATTTGCATCAAGTAAATTGATTTCTATGTTTTGTTGCAGCAATGAGGGTATCATCTGCGGTTTCTACAAAGGTCTTTCGATGAACTGGATCAAAGGGCCGATAGCCGTGGGCATAAGTTTCGCGACCTACGACCACATTAAAGACTCACTCCGTACACTATTAACCACATACAAATACACTAATAAGCTTTAATAAGATCGATCCCTTGTTGTTCTTTCTTCTTAATCTTTATTCATTTTAATTTGTGATTTATCAAGAAGTCTCCGCAGATTCTCAACTGTTTCGACTTGGGGGAGAGAAGATGTTCGGGGATTCGGAAAACGAAAAATGCCTTTGATTTGTTTCTCTCTTTTTTATATATTCACGTGTGTCTGTGAATACGATTATCAAATAAATTAGCCCAAAAGGGAAGAACATTTTTTTGTATCAGTTAAATGCGTGCAATCGCATTGAAAAAGGACGAAACAGATACTATTGTATCGCGATTTCTTCGCCTCTTTGTTACGTCGATTCACAATTTTTTTTTATATATATATTTTCGCGACAAAAACTAAAAAAAATTTAGAGATATTTATTGTTATACATATATATATACTATTATATTATATACTATGAACTATATGGATTGTTGACAATTTTTTTTTTAATTTTCAAATAAATTTATTACTGAAATTAATCATCTTTCATTTGGAATACCTCAAGGTAATGTACTTGTTCCTCTAGAACTCTTAGCGCAGCCAACTTGAAATGAATTTGATTTGAAATCACCGCTTTACAGCAAAATTCAATAAGAAAAACATGTATTATTTAATTTCGAATTTTCCATTGCTTGTTTTTACACAAATTACCAAGTATTTTTTAATTACTGTTTGTAATTATCGTCGGCAGTTAAATATAATTTAATTAATGTTTAATTTTGTTAAATTTTCTGATGACTTTTTAATGAATTCTTAATAATAAACTTTGTTTCATTGCTATCAACAACTGAATGTGTAAGATTTTAGATTTGCAAACATTTGCTGTATCAGCGTTGAATAAAATTTGATATTTTATCACTGACTCGTGGAAAGAGTCTTGAAGGAATGTTATTAACACTCATGCATGCATACAGAAACGAAAACTACTTTGCTCGCATCGGGGAGTCCTCTTGGCTCAGAGGGAAAAGAAGGGAAGGAACGAGGAACGGTATTAATTCTTATTTACGTTCGGAAAAATGTCAACAGAATTAGAATCAAGATTAGATTCCGGGAATCAGAAGCGGCGTAACTCGATGCATGTTGTCGCCGTCAGCCGAAATGAGACCTGAAGAAGAAAACCGAGGACGGAATAATTGTAATAATAATAATAAGTAATAACGTAGGGAAATGTAAACATGGCATTTATACAAGATGTGCTTCTTTTTTCCCTCCGCAATTTCATTTTTGTCGCTGCCGTTTCCAGGAAGAAAGTGACTCGCGCCCGCACTCTCCAAACCCTCCCGAGGTGGGTGAGTGGTTGTGGATGCTCTCCAGCCCCCTTAGGCGGTCAAACACATAAATCTAACTGCCTGTACCGTTATATCACGCAGCCCCTCGCCAAAGAATGGAGCAAGCAAGTGTCTCGAAAAGAAAGCGTAAAATCGCATCCTTCTCTACAATAGTTTTACGACCCTCGTACCCTTTTCCAAACTTTACGATTCCAGAACTAATCCTCTTGCAAAAATAACAATTACAATATGCACAGAGATTTCGTTTGCGAAAAGGTTTTTTTTTTCCCTTCTTCTTTACAAAATATTTTTTAAATCTGCTTTAAGGTTTCTTTATGATCCTGTCGTAAAGAATCCTTAATATTTCAAACACATTTATTATAACTGATTTAAATAACCGTGACGACTTTCTCCATTAATTTGCATGAACAAACTTGTAAATTAGTAATACTATATTTATTTTACATAAATTACCAGATTCTAATTACTTCTCAATCAATTTATAGAAAATTGTATTTATTGTAAATTGTAAGATAAATTGAAACGTTCATTCGTATTTAACGTAATTATATAAATATTATGACTTTTTTTTTGACGACTATTTTGAATAGAAAAGCATTATTAACTGTAAGGTGACCATAGCAAATCCCATTCAATCAAACGAACCATAGCAACCTGAAAACGTGTTTAACAACTGTAACTGTATCCATGACAACATAATATGATTATGGCAACTTTCAGAAGTCTGTAACAAACGTCAAATCGTCCTTAGCGATTGCAAATTTATTCGAAACAACGTAAATTTAACTAATTAATAGAACATTTTAAAACATTGCTTTTGTATGTAATTGTATAATTATAATTTGAGCAACAATTTTCGAAAATAAAAAGATGTATTGACAACTGCCATTTTTCAACCATAACAAAAGGTATGTAACAAGTTTAACAGTGTACATGACAACCGTAAGGTTTCCATAGTAATACGATTATGGCGTCTGTTACAACTGTGAAATTATCCTTAGCGAATTTAACTAATTAATAGAAAATTTTAAAATAATGCTTTTGCATGTAATTGTATAATTATAATTATAAATATTATGTTTTTTTTTTAGCAACAATTTTCAAAAACATTATATAAACAGATTGACAACTGCCATTCTTCAACCATAACGAAAGGTTTTAGTAACTGGAAAATGTCTGTAACAATTTTAACAGTGTCCATGACAACCGTAAAGTTTCCATAGCAATACGATTATGGCGTCGGTGACGACTTTAAAAAGTCTATGACAACTGGCAAATTGTCCTTAGCGATTGCAAATTTATTCGAAACAACGTAACTTTAACTAATTAATAGAACATTTTAAAATAATGCTTTTGCATGTAATTATAAATATTATGTTTCTTTTGAGCAACAATTTTCAAAAACATTATATAAACAGATTGACAACTGGCATTCTTCAACCATAACAAAAGGTTTTAGTAACTGAAAAGTGTCTGTAACAATTTTAACAGTGTCCATGACAACCGTAAAGTTTCCATGGCAATACGATTATGACGACTTTAAGAAGTCTGTGACAACTGACAAATCGTCCTTAGCGATTGCAAATTCATCCGAAACAACGTAATCTATTTCGAATCAATTAAATTTAACTGATTAATAGAACATTTTAAAAACATTGCTTTTGTATGTAATTGTATAATTATAATTTGAGCAACAATTTTCAAAAATATTGTATAAAGAGATGTATTGACAACTGCCATTTTTCAACCATAACAAAAGGTATGTAACAAGTTTAACAGTGTACATGACAACCATAAGGTTTCCATAGTAATACGATTATGGCGTCTGTTAAAACTGTGAAATTATCCTTAGCGATTGCAAATTTATTAATAGAAAATTTTAAAATAATGCTTTTGCATGTAATTGTATAATTATAAATATTATGTTTCTTTTGAGCAACTATTTTCAAAAACCTTATATAAACAGATTGACAACTGCCATTCTTCAACCATAACGAAAGGTTTTAGTAACTGGAAAATATCTGTAACAATTTTAACAGTGTCCATGACAACCGTAACGTTTCCATAGTAATACGATTATGTTTTAAGAAGTCTGTGACAACTGTCAAAAAGGCCTTCAATCTGGCTACAATCTTAAATCTTACTATACAACCAAATAGTTAATTTACTAATTAATATAAACATAAATAAATGTGTGTTGTTTTCTGCATTTTTCTTCAGGTCATCAATACACACTTTGAACTTCTTGGAAATTGTTAAAATAAAGTTATGATTACCTTTTAATAATAACAAACAACAACAACAACCGGAGGAGTTTATTTTCATCATTATTTGGATATTAGAAAATTGAATTTTAATCTCTCATGTTTACATCCAATTTCATTCTCAAACTAAATTAGATGAAATTCTTATCTAATTTGTGTGTAATGCAAATTGCGGTCACTCCACGTATTTCAGTAGGAGGAGAAGAAATAATAAGTAATTCCATATGAGTAAACTGTGAATATAAGTAAACAAAACAAAATTTGACACGAAGATTGAGCGTTTCCTTCCGGCAAACAAAAAAAAAGATGTTGTATAATTCAACGTTTCTTCCCTCCTCTCGTTATTTATCTATTTTTTTCTTCTTTGGGTTTCTTTTGGGTGAAAAGGACGGAAAAGGTCCTCCCTTTTAACATAAATTAGTGAGTGTATTAATTTAAAAAAAAAACCTTTTCAGCTGTGTAGTTTCCATATTTGCTAAGATATTTCTTAGATAAAATAGTACATTATATATTACTAATAATTAAATTTTTGTGTTAATTGTCTGCATAATAAGGTTTCATTCTTATCTCTGAAGATGGGATGAAGAGGGTATTGTGAAAACGATACTGGTAATCTTTCGTTAAAGTCAGAGGTCAGAGACATTCCCCTTTATGTATTTATATAATAAGACAATATTAATTATAGCGAGATTCTAAATTTCATTGCACTGTTATTATTAGACGTTCAGATAAATCTCAATTAGTTAAATTGAAATAGGAAGCGAGAAAAACAATGTGAATGAATAAATGCGTGTTTTTTTGTGTACTTTACACGCTGGACAAGCAATTTTAGCATAAACTCTAATTCCGTATAATTGAATTCGCACTCTAATTAATTAAATTGTCTCGTTGCGTTCGCTTACTCACTGCTTATTTCATTTATATAATGTCCTTAGAAGGACCCATAATTCCTGCCACCAAAAAGGAATGTGGCTTCGGCAATAAATGGAAAGAAAAATGGTTAGTTAACTGCTCCTTCTCTCCTTCACGCACAGAACGTATCTCGAAGGGTGCAATAAAAGAAAAGCTATGGGGAAAAGCGAGTGCAGCTCAAAGAGATGCCGATCCCCTCGAAAACCTGCACGAGATGATAAAAGATTAAGCTGTATGCATATACTTGCTTACCTGACTTTATATTTAAAAAGGGTGAGAGTGAGAGAGAGTGAGAGAGAGAAAAAGGGGACGACGACTCGGATTATGTAAATGCAAACGGAATTATATTATCACGCTTTTCTAACAAAAAAAAAACACATTGAACAAAACAAAATAAACCAAATCAATAACGCTATTTCACGGAAACACAAATCTCTTCACAAAATGAGTGTTAAAATGATGGATTTGACCTGGTCACATATTAATTTCGATATCTAAAATTAGCAATTTGAAATTTGTTGTTTTTTTTTTAAATGATTGTATGAAAATGTCTAATTATGTTTTTTTTTATTGTTGCAATAAAGATTATTGTTTTCTTATTTCATTAATTCAATTGTTTTCCCCATGATTTCCAAATGACAATTCATTCTATGTATTACAGTTTTCTAGAAAATCAATGAAATGTGAAAACACTGCTTATTCGAGCATTTTTTCAATTTTGAACGCGTATTACAGCAATATGGATAAGAGCACAGGAATGTATCTATACTTGCTGGATTCCCCAAACATTCAGCTTTCATATGCATCTTTTGTATTCATTCTATGTATTATAAGTTTCGAGTAAATCAATGAAGTGTAAAAACACTGCTTTTTCGAGCATTTTTTCAAATTTGAACTCGAATTACAGCCAAACGGTTAAAACCATAGTAATATATCAATACATGCTAGATTCCCCAAACATTCAGCTTTCATATGAATCGTTTGGATTCATTCTATCTATTATAGTTTTCGAGAAAATCAATGAAATGTAAAAACACTCCTTTTTCGAATTTCAATTGTTTAACGCGTAACTTTTAACTATTACAATGTAAAAACACTGCTTTTTCGAACGTTCTAATTTCATTAATTCAATTGTTTTCCACATGATTTCCAAATGACAATAAATGCTTAAGTGTCCCTTGATATTTACATTGTTTCTTTATATGTTTCATATTTTTCATTTGTTTTTTTTAAGACATACCAGTTAACTTTAATTTAACTTAAAACATGTGTCAATTCGCTTTTATACCTAAAACTCTTCAATAATAAAAAAACTGGCAATAATAAACATTTAACAAAATTGTGATTGTGATTACTTGAAGATTTATTTATGATGATTACGCGATTATTTACTTTACTCTACATTTTACACATAATAAGTTCTAAATTCTGTAAAACAATTGAATTCTTAACGTATGAATCACAGAAATGTTTTTTTTTTGTTGTTGTTGTAATCTTTCAATGCGTTTTATTGAAATTCAAATATTGATTCAACGAAATGCAACGTTTATAATCCCAAAATTCAACATAAATTAATGAGATAATCATTGCAAATTATAACAAATTTCATATAACTTATATTGACGAGAGGGTCTATATCGCAAGCCCGACAACCGAAAGACCGTCTATTGAAATCCCGACTATGTCAAAATCCCGACAATATCGAAATCCCGACTACCATAATCCCGACAATCAAAATCCCGACTACCCGAGAATATATGAATTTCCATATTAAATCAATGTCTTTGTAAATGGTGCACTTGATCTTCGAAACTTTGTATTTTATTCATTTTTCAGTTTACAAAGTCTAAAAGAATAAGTGTTTCAGTTTTAATAAACCGACTTTAACTTGTCAAATGTAAAGTTGACTTGATGATTGTTAATGTCTGTTTTTTTTTAAATATTTATAAGGCGCCAATTACAGTTCAGTTCGTTTCTTGAATATTGGCGGGTTCTTTTTCAATTTGGAGGGATTACGATAGATGGCTGCCTGTTCTTCGTCAATACTATAAGTTAATCTGTTCATTTAACTAAAAGATGTATTGTTTTACTATAGTTGATTGTGATTGTTTGAGATTGGGAAAGTTAATGATTAATTTAAGTAATTAATTGAAGGATTAGGTATATGGATTTGTATATGGATAGTAGGCAGGTACAAGATGATGTCCAGAGATGTCTCTGTGCAAGTCGTAGACCAGTGCCGAACTAATCACGTGACGTCGTAAGAGACACTGATTTATAAATGGCCACTTGGTAGTTTCTGGGTTCTGTCTGCGGTACGATTCCTCAGCAGTCACTCGGACCCTGGAGCTCAGCCAGGGTATAACGCGTTCATCTGTCTCAAATTGCAAAAAGCGGAAACGAATAGCAGAGCTGCTCTAGAAGCGGAAGTGCATCGTTCGTTTATCTTTTTGTTGTTTTGTTTTTCTTTTACGTTACGTTTTGTTTACTTCCGGTGTTTGTGTGCAAAAGAAACGTGATAGGATTTTTTTTGCTTGTTGATTAATGTGCAGAATACGCAGTGAGCGTTGAGTGTGTCCCGTGAAAAGAAAAAATAAATAAAAAAAAAAGAGATTACGGAGAAGAAGTCGAAGAAGTCGCAGTTAAATATATACAGAGTGGAGGTGAGTAGTAGTAGTAATAGTAGTAGGTAGTCATTAGATCTCTTGTTTAACAGCAGTATTTTTACCCTGCATTATGTTGTACCCATATTTCGCACGTTGCCGCTGTTGCCATCTCCGAACGTCGTCCACTACCTGCACTAACTCCTCTATATCCTTAATACACCTAGCTTGCATCGGGGGCAGGTATTCCTAGATCACGTCTGAAAGGGTGGAAAAGCCGTCGTCGTTCCTCGCATCTCGGATAAGATTACATTCTTGGTGAGGTTGATAACGGCGGAGAGGAGCCTGGGAAAAAAACCGCGAATCCGAGATTACTTGGCAACGCTTCTAAAATTAAAAGCGTCCAATCCGAAACACCGACGACGAAGAAAAAAAAAATATGTGCAAGAAAGAATGGCGAGAGGAAGAGAACGCACGTTTTAACATTTAACAATGATCCTTCCTGCGACGCGAACAATTAATTCCAGAGGGTTTTGAGCAATTGATGTTGCAGGTTGACTGGGGTGAAGCAAAGCGTGCAAGGTGGATAGGGAAACCCCATTCCACCTTGCACTGTTTTGTGCTTTTGAAGGGTTGATGCCGTATCGGATTTCAAAACACTTCACACTACTCCCATTATACTCACCCTCATCTTACGCAATTGTATCATCATCATCTCGTCTACTAATTAAACCGAGTAATTCTGAGGTGTTGCTCGATCCGGAAAAATCTAGAACAAGATCTATTTTCACACCGTCGTCTCGTCTCTTTTTTTTTCATATGTAATCATAATCGGAGATGATGATTGGATTTCCGGAAAATTCCACCCACCGCATACATTTTCCGGAAACGAATTTGCATAAATATTGAATATGCAATTAATTATCCATCGATTCCGTTTGATCTCGAATTATACAATTCCAATCCAATTTCGCGTAACATTCCTGTATCATTACGATCACAATGCAAAGCGAACATAATGATAATTCCGTCGCAAATCTACAACAAACAAAACAAAAAAAGTTCAAATTATATAAACTACTTAGTAGGCTATGCATCTATTGTATTTATCTCCGCGTAACCCACATAATCTGCAAAGTAGGCTTTATTTCCATACTACGTAACACAACCTTTGGGAATTAACTGTTGCGTTATATATGAAAAAATAAAATAAATATATTCTGCACGCTGCGTGACTCATGTTCGAAGAGATAATGTGGAAAAAATTGTTTTACCCACATAAACACACACAAATTACGATAACATTTTTTTTTTAATAACCGGTCATTAATTTTTTCTAAATAAACACTTCTAATTTTCAATTGGAATTCGTTCAATTTTGCAATTTGCGAATGCACGAATTCGATTGCAGCAAACGACAATGAGTAATCTTGACTTTGGAAACCTACCAAACAAAAAAAAAAGTTTCATTCTTGGTTCCCGCGTAACTTTTAAACTTAATTATAAATTAATGAGACTTAACGTAGTGATGTTCACTTAAGTATGCAAGTTTGCTTTAAATTAAGCACCGAAAATCTTATCTTTACGATGTTTAATGCAGCATTCGTTTAATTAGTTTTGAGCATTAATAATTTCAGGTTTTCTTATTTACTAAATTCTGTTAATGCTTCGAAACTAAGTGTAGATTATCGTGAAACGCATTAAATTAAATTATCGAATCCGAACTCGATAATCGCAGCTGAAACGAAACGTGATTGTTCGCATGTTCGTATAAAGAGAGTTTAACGAACGGTTTAAAGTCCGATTAATTGGTTTGTTAAAAGTCGTAATCGTACAGAGAATTTCCGTGGAAATTCGCAGCAGATAAGTCATTGTTTATGATGATTAAATCGTGGGGAATATCACGGCACGACCGTCTGCTGGTCATACGTTCTTGACCTACAGCAACGGCCGACGACGCTTCATCCAGATTGCTTCAAGTGTGACGGACGCATCCTTGATTAATGGACATACTCTTGGATGTAACACAAATCTAACCTTTCCCAATTGAAAGATCAATTAGAAAAGATCACTTGGTAATTCCAAAAGATGACTTATTTTCAGTTTTCGTCTACTAGAAACAAAGCAATATTATCAATTTTCAACAACAACAAATCGATTTGTGCCTAATCATCTTTTGAACTATTTAGCAAGTAAAGGTGTTACAGTTGTATGTGCTAACTTTTTCTATATATATATAGAAAAAAAAGTTGTTAGTGTGAATTATGCATATTAGTGTTAATAAACGGAGATAGCGCCATAAAATGTTTTTAATTGTTAATTACGGCCGGTGGAGATGCGAGATGGCGAAACCGAAACTCCGAAGTGATTACTCACGGCCATTAAATAATCATTTCCATTTGCGAATTAATTAAAAACGTAAAAAAAATGTTGGAAAAAGCTAATTGATCTTTCAAGCGTCAAACTAAACTCATTTCAAACGTCGACGATTTAACAAACCGTTAAATGTTATCACTGCCAGTATCTGTTTAACGAATGTCTTCTTCATATGATAATCTGAGCTTATTGTGAAAAATAAAACTGTTAAACGTGGAGTGATAATGTTTATTTGCATCTCTGCTCGCACAGAACAAATGTTTATTTACTTATATGCTCAAGACTGTCAATTTGAAATGTCTAAAAAGGATACTTCTTCGTAAAACCGAAACGTTATGTTATTTCTGTTCCTGCTTGTTCCATCAAAACTTCCAGTCGTAAATCCTCACCAAAGTTTTGATTGAAAACAAGCACACCGCGCTCAGAAGCAGGCAAAATGCCAAATACACCGGAGCGATGATTAGCATTGTGTTTGCGTTCTCTCCTCCTCTCTGTGAGCTCGTTTTTTTCTTACAACTTCATTCAAATCGCGAGCGATTTCAGCTTCCAGCACAAACATTCGGTTTACGTCTCTGTCAATATAATTTCCTGCAACTACTAGATAATCTCGTATTTGTTTTACCCATTAATTCGCGCACTTAATCTCACTACTATTTACAACTACCTCAATAGTAGTAAAAATCGTATCAACTCTATTTAGTTAGTGTTAATGATTAAGAAAAATCAATATTTTGTTGTTGTTAGTAATCAATTAATGAATATACGTTTACTATTTTGGAAAATATACAAATACTATTAATGCAATTATAATTGTGCTTGTAAACAATTTAATTGCGTTAGAAATTGTGAAAATAGCAATGAAACGAAAAATAAGTAGGTTTGTTTTCATGTTTGCTCGAATCGGTCGAGTTAGTTAATCAGTGCAAATTGCGTCGCGAATAATCTGAACTTAAGCCGCATTCTGAAATTAGTTTTAATTAAATTAAAAGTAATTAAAATCGCGCAATTGAATTATGTTTTAATCAACGTGTAATTGCGTAATTGCTAATGTCACAAGTAATATTTTTTTAAAGCAAGTAAATTAGATGAATAAGTGTTTGAGAATGCAATAAAAATGCAAATAATTTTATATATTTAAATGTTACGTTCCTTTTCAATTACTTTACTTACTAAGTAATCAAATATATATATTGATGCCGTTTATCTAAAAAGTATTTCCTATATTTATGAGTTTTATATGACTCAAAGCGATTGCGTTAAGTAAATTGGATTTAAAAAAAAAACGTACACAGGATGAATCAAATAATAATAATTCGATGAGTAAACTTATTATTAGATTGACGTTTGTTGCAGTGATCTTGTAAAAAGGGGAGAAAAGCGAGCGAGCTGAACCGAAAATCGCGTTTTAATGGGATCGCCCGAAGATTGAAAAAAACTCGTTTCAAGGACTCGTTAATGTGAATCAATCGAAAAGCGGTCGTTACCTAAGAGAAAATGAGCGGGAAAAAGGCTTTCAGTAAAATCGTTTAACGAGATCCATCCGTTGAATACGCTGTCTGTGCGTGTACAAATTACAATTGTTTTATTTACTTCTATATTTAATAGAGGAATACGTTTACTATTATTTCAACTTATCAAGTAATTGGATATAAATACCAAGTGATATTGATATGAAATCAACAGGGAAAAACCGAAACAATGTGCAAATACACGTTTTTTAAATTTATTTATAACTCTTGCATTGACCGAGCAATGAAATGTATCGTTACGCAATGTCAACTCTGATTATTATGAAAATTGACGTAAAAATTGTTATTTATCGCGGACGAGTTTCGAATGGCAGCGAGAGAGGCTGAGTCACAGCTTCTCGAATGGTGTGAAAATTACGTTCGAACGAATTTAATTGGTTCAAAACTAAATACATACACACACACACTCGAAACAAAATAAAACAAGAGCGCGGAATTGTAATCTTCCGCCACGGCTAGATAAGATAAATATGATCGAGCGTTATTATAACGGGTTTAATGTAATTATATAAACAAAAGGTATTTATTTTTCTTGTCGCATCTTTATCGTCGCGAATTATGATTGTCGTTTCACAATTATTGCAAATGCATTGATTGTTATTAGTTTGTTGTATGAGTGAATTTTACGATAATGATTAGCTTGTTGATGCTACTTTTTTTTTGATCAAGTAGCAAATGAATGTTTTATATGTGAATGAGTGTATAAGAAGTTGATAAGTGCGAAAAAGTAAATAAAGCGGAAACGGGATGTGGCGGTTGGATTTTCGAAATGAATTGGGTTAAAATGAATTCTCATTAAGGCGATAACGTCGGTATTATCCTCGGTAAATATTTCGTAATCTAGGAAAGTACGCGAAAATCAGGCTTCGAGCTAATTGAAATAAGAGTATCGCTCGTTTTCGGGCCGCTTTCAATTTTTTTTTTATATATTTACGTTTTATATCTGCGCGCCCGTCGTAATGTTTATAATATGTACAATAAATATTCAAACGATAGTTCCAGCTTTCGCTTCAGACCTTCTCCTCCCCACCCACACCCTTTTGAACCTACTACCTGCCCCCCCAAAACCCTCTCGAACCTAAAACCCCTCCCCCACCCTTGCATCTCTTCTGATACCAGATTAGAAAGGTTTACGTTTTTACTTCTCGCCAATTCTGCTGTTTGTGTAATATACAACACTTGGTCTCCGACATTGGAGTGAGAAGCAGTTGTCGGTTGGCGCGACGCGACACACGTCCAGCGTGTATTATTCAGTGCGACCTTGGTTGCTAAATGCACATTTTCTGTTTGTAGTACATGTGGAATATAGTTAGTAACCAGCAGCGTGCGCTGTTTTGTTTGTAACTTATTGTTTTGTCGCTGCTATATCGATTTCGGATTCGTGCTCATCGCTGCTGCTGTTATTATTATTATTTATTTGTTTTTTTTTTGTTGTTGTTTTGCGTGCGTGAAGGCATCACGAGAATCCGGGATGTCTCTGTGGGCAAAAGCGCAGCAGCTGCCGGAGGAAAAGTTGCACCAGATAAGGAACATCTATGGAGAACACTTCCCAATTGAGGTTCGCCACTATATGGCCCCCTGGATCGAGGAGAAAATATGGTACGTCTTCTTACTATTTCGCTCGTACCTGCATATTGATGAATCCGAATACTTCCATACAGGTCTGAGGAATGTACGTCAGATAACCCACAGTTTGAGCAGTACGTCTCCGGTTTGATGGCTACCTTCATCCAGGAGATCGAGAACAAAGCAGCTGTAGTTAACGACACTGAATTCTTCCTCGTCAAATTGAAGTTGGCCGAAGCAGCGAAGATGTTCAGGCAAAACTACGGGTAAGAAATACAGAAATTAAACATTATCAAAGCTCTATATGTAAACAAACCTAAATCAATCTGTGACAAAAATGTAATTTTCAACTTTGTATTTGCAGGCAAAATCCGGGTCGTTTGTATAGTTACATCAAGCAGTGTTTGGCCACGGAAGTGAGGATCATTCAATCAGCACTCGGAAGCGAAGCTTTGGGAATGTCAAATATAGCTTCAGCTAACAGTTCGGGCGTAGACGTTATGCATAAAGTGGATGTATTGAGGCGACGAACTCAGGTAAATTAAATTGTTCACGGAATCGTTAGATCGGTGTGTATTTATTACCGTGTGTTTATTTTTCAGGAAACGTCCGAAGATTTACGTAGACTGGAGCAGGATCAGGAAGCATTCGCGATACAGTATCACGAATGCACTAAGATGAATGGTACGTCTTAATATTAATTACATTGAATTGGTGTTTTTCATGTAGTGTTTTTTTTTTGCAGCTCACATCCAGCAGCTCTCGAATACGCCTTCTAATCAACAATCACCAGGCACTCTTCAAAAAATGACGGATCAAAAGAAATACATGGAGCAGGTGTTAAATCAGAAAGTAATGTTGCACATTTATTTGTGCTTTGGATTTTATTAATTTTTTTGAATATTTTGTAGGTCGCTCACCTTATCCAAGGCAGAATGGCGTTGAGTGATAAGCTGAAGGAGTCCTTTCAGTTGTTGAACGCTCTGCAATCGCGAGTGTTAGACGAAGAGTTGATCTTTTGGAAGCGCGAACAGCAGTTATCCGGAAACGGTAACAGCTTCAATAGCAACCTGGACGCCATACAGGAGTGGTGCGAGAACCTCGCAGAATTAATATGGATGAACAGACAACAGATCAAGGAGGTGGAAAGATTGAGACAGAAGCTAACACTCGATCCGCCGGGCGTGTCAGAAGTCCTTCAGCAACTCCTGACGGAAATAACACAGTTGTTAAGCTCGTTGGTGACTTCGACCTTCATCATCGAAAAGCAACCGCCACAAGTGATGAAGACGAACACCCGGTTTACGGCAACCGTGAGATTGCTGGTTGGAGGAAAGCTCAACGTGCACATGACCCCGCCTCAGGTCAAGGTGACGATTATATCTGAGGCACAGGCCAACGTCCTACTGAAGAATGATAAATTGTCCAAGAGCAGCGACGCAAGCGGAGAAATTTTGAATAACACCGGCACCATGGAGTATCAGCAGGCCACGAAGCAGTTATCGGTCAGTTTTAGAAACATGCAACTGAAGAAGATCAAGCGCGCCGAGAAGAAGGGCACCGAGAGCGTGATGGACGAGAAATTCTCGTTGCACTTCCAATCGCAGTTCAGCGTTGGAGGCGGTGAGCTTATGTTCCACGTATGGACACTATCGTTGCCTGTCGTCGTTATTGTACATGGTAACCAGGAACCGCACGCCTGGGCAACTGTGACCTGGGACAACGCTTTTGCGGAACCCGGCAGGAATCCTTTCTGTGTACCAGATAAGGTAAGCTTCGAACACTTATACAATTTACTCACCCATAGTAAATCATCCAACTGCAATATCTTCATAATGTATTGATGTTTTAGGTACCATGGAGTAAAGTTGCTGAAACTCTGTCGCTGAAGTTCAGAGCGGCAACCGGTCGGCCACTTACTGATGATAACTTACGTTTCCTGGGCGAGAAAGCCTTCCGCGGAAACTTCATCGATGGTAACCAATTGCTCAGCTGGGCACAATTCTGCAAGGAACCTCTGACTGATAGGAATTTCACATTCTGGGAGTGGTTCTACGCTGTGATGAAACTAACCAGAGAACATCTGCGTGGCCCGTGGACTGATGGGTAAATACTAAAACATTGAATCATTAATATATTAACTATAATAATATACTTATTTCTTACGTTTCTTGTTTTGCAGAGCTATTTTGGGCTTTATCATGAAAAGACAGACTGAGGAGATGCTATCAAATTGCACAAACGGTACATTTTTGCTCCGCTTCTCTGACAGCGAACTTGGAGGTGTAACAATTGCATGGGTTGCTGGTAAGAAAAACGTCGCTTGATCTGAAAATAATGAAAATAATAATAATCATTAGTTTTGTACTAAAATTTTCTATTTCTTTCTTTTTTAATAGAAACTACGGAAATTTTCATGCTGCAACCTTTCACATCTAAGGATTTCGCCATCCGATGCTTAGCGGACAGAATTGCCGACTTGAGTCATCTGACGTACCTCTACCCAGATACAACCAAAGATTCGGCCTTTAACAAATACTACACGCCGTTCCAAGGTAAATATACTATTTTTCTCTCGATTTCAACAAGCAGAAAAAAAACACAACATTCTTATCGCGTGAAATTTATCATATTTCAACGCGAATCTGGTGGTTATTTAGTGAGAAATAATATCGATCGATTGATTTGCAGACAATCAGCCGACGTCGAATAACGGTTACGTGAAACCTCTGCTGGTCACACACATACCGGGATGGAGCGGTCCTAACGCCGTGAGCTACCCGAACACTCCTCAACATCCGTACATGCAATCTCCGGATCCTGTGAGGGACACCCCATCGGTTGCAAGCAGGTATGTGCAACCTGCCCGCCCTAGTCGTTTTTATAAGCTTACTACAACAAATCACCGTAGTATTTCTAGATACTCATCATCAAGCATGGGATCGAATTACTAAACACAGAATATTAAAAAAAAAAAAGAAAAAAAAAGAAAGAAAAGAACAGTAAATACATATTTCGATGCACCTACAATTTTTGAAGAGAAAAAAAAAAGAGCAAATACTTATTATTTTTAAACTAAAACTTAATTATTATTATTTTTTTATATATATATATTTACATATTTTATAATCATTATTATTTTTTTTATATTTATATACACTTATAGATGTTAGATCCAGCTTTAATTAGAATTTAGAAAATGATTGAGAACAACAAAAAAATCACGCACTCTTACACGATTCTTATTTTTTTATTGAGCTAAAGACTGGAATAATGATGTTTTTAATTTTTATTATAAATGTATAGAAGTGCGAGAAGCCTTTCTTTATACATCACAAACAATAAATAAATATTTTTTTTACATTAGTTTTGTCTGATTTGATCATTATTATTATATTATACAAAGAAAAAAAAACTTTGTTATTGTTTTTTTTTTTCAATTAACAGTCGATGCTTACTTAACGTGCACTTCGCAGAGTTTGATGTGCACTTTAATTGGATTCGGCTAAAATTGAATGCGCGTGTATTTGCAGGTTGAATAGTTCATAATTTGTAGTGCATAGCGTAATATGTGTAAAAATTTATTGAGTACTTACTTACTGGACACTGAGCGTAGAAGAGTGGATTTATCAACGAGAGTGGAGAGGTTTGTTTCTAACAATGTTTGTCGTGGAGGTAGTCGATTTGTATTGAAGTGTGTTTGGATTATTATATTGTGAACTTGAAATATATGTCCTAATAAGCATGCTGCAAACAGACATAACCAGACATCTCCTTGCAACATTATTCTATGTGTTTCGTTATTCGGTTCAAAAAAAATAAACTTTCATTTCACATACATACTATATGTAACTCTTCACTCTCTCTATCTGTACTACTTCTTTCTACTCTACTCTATAGATTAGTACCTAATCCTTTCGATCATCCTATCTATAAGCTAATCAAAATTTAAAATTAATTAACTAAAAACAGATTTAAAACTGGATGGTCATTAAAGAAAGATATTTAATTATCATCCAGTTTGATTTTTGCCATTATTTGTGTTGCAAGTAATGGTTAAAGATGAAAATCAATTTATTTAAACCATTTAGAGATTAGTTAACCTTTTGGTTTGGGCGATATTCTTTGGTTTGGTCTGTGTTGCAGTATGTGTGATGTCTGGTTATATTTGTGTAGTTACGCGGGATCCGTGGCGACAACGGCAACCACGACGGCGAGCAACAACGCCATGGAATATTTGGAGACCTTCGACGAGAATATCGACCTGAACGGGATCGTAAACTTAAACGAACTGATGCAGGGCTATCGTCAATGAGCTGGATGAATGAGATAGAAAGAAAAAAAACACAAAACCTGTATGCAGAAGAGGATGATTGGAGAGATGTTGATGGATGGATGGATGGCGACGATGAGAGAGGAGTTAGGGACAAGTGGAATCATAATTATTAGTCAGGAGCAATGTCTTAAAAACCACAGCCCTCGCTCCAACCAATCGATCGTTTATTAATCTAATCTGTTAATGTAAGTAGACAACTTGACCAGGCCCTCGTCGTCACCGTTCAAATCATGTTTGTTTTTTTTTTATTAAATGTAATTATTTATTATTTCGTTATTTAAAAAGGAAAGGAAAAATTAAGATGAAAAACGCGTCTTGTTAAAATAATAATTAATATTTTATAATTGAAGAAAAAGAAGTAAATGATCATCGGGAGGGCTCGTGTGTAAATATGTTTTTTTTTTTTTATTATTTTAATTGCGCAAGTTTAAGTACAAAATGATGTGTGTATTTTATAATTAATTTTTTTAAAGTTTTACTTCGAGAGGAACGAATGCAATCGATATTATTATTATTTTTATTATTTTTTTTCGTGGTGATTTTAATTTTATTTGGAAACTATAGAAGTATATGAATATATATATTTTTTAAAACAATTGTTTGTTACCTTGTTGAATTGAAAGAGATTTTTCGATTATGTAGTAGATGAAAGAGTTCGGATATGTTATATTGATTATGATGATGATGATGAATCGAGAAGAGAAGAGCAATTTGAAGTATATATTACAGTCAGATAGATTATATATATTTAGGGAGGATGAGATGATATATTTATAGATAAATTCCCAATCGAACACACTCTATTTTTGCTATAGTTTTAGCACCCACCAGATTATTATATATATAAAAAAAATGAGCTTATTATTATAAATATATATATATATATGAAATTAGTGTCTTAATGAGGAAACATACGAGTTATGAAATACGATAAATATTTGATCTCTTTGCATGGAATTTATCACGCGAACACACACACACCAAAAGTTTATATATTATATGTGAAGAAAAAGAAACTAGAGAACTAGAGGAAAGACGTAGATCTTTTCCCAATAGAATCAGAAATCAATTAATTGAAGCAGAAAAAGTCTTGAGAGAGAAACTTCCAATCACTTTCATGTGCCTGTCGTTGAAAAATAATTACCTAGCATATATTAGAAACTAAATGTTTTTAAGAAGAGAAGCAAATCGGCGGACATCACTGTAATAAAAGCAATTTTTAAATCCTCACTTCTATAAAAAAAAGTCCATAAATTTATTTACATTTTATTTATTCATTTCGCAAACAATTAACAAAATGCTATGCAATTTTGTTGATCGATTTGACGAGTCGTTTTTAGAATCCTACATTGGATCATTCGAAACATTCCGCAAAATCAAATTGGCGTTATTATTTGGAAATTTTTGAAAACAAACAAAAAAAATGGGACCCGGAAACGATGCTGGCGCGCCGGAAAGCGCATCGCTTCCGGCTCCCAGCTGTTCTCCAAATAATGAGCTTTTTCCGGTCTGCGCTCGCGACAACCGGAAAAGCAAGGGGAAACAGGAAGAAACGAGAATTGATAGATCCTCGTGCATTTATCACATTCTCTTTGTTTTTTTCTTCCGTTCCCACTCAAATCCCTTTCTGATTTGATGTTTTCGATGTTTCGCATGATCAATGCTCAGCAAAACATTTATTATTTTCATTTTAAATCGGAATCATTTTTAATTCAATTATTATCGCTTTTTTTATAGAGGAAGGACACGATTTATTTTTTTGCTAATGAACGTGCAAAAATTGCTTTTAATTAGTCCACACGATGATTCATTATAGACTTCTCTATTACGTAGGCTGAAAAAATTTGTTAAACTTTAGATGCTCCAAGTTTTTTTTTTAATATATATGTGTTGCTATATATACAATTATTATAAATTATATTCTCTTTAACGTTGTAAAGAATTTTTTTTTAACAAATTGTTTCAATCTATTGCAATATTTTATTTTAATATTATTATAATGATATCTATTATTAATTATTTTTATTGTAATTATTATATTAATATCTACTTTTTTTTAATGTGTTTATTTAATTATTTTAAATAACTTTAGTTAAGTTGATGTAATTGCAATTTATATTTATAGATATATACAAATATTGTTTTCTCTTTATTAATATTAACGCTTTTTGCTGTTACGAGAAAACTTCTTTTTTTAACATCATTTACAATTTGTTTGTAATTTTATTTTCAAATAAAATCCATTGTAGACACATTATTTACAGTCTTTTCCCACTTATTTGCATACCCGCACCCAAAGAAATACCGAGTATTTGTTGATTTTTTCCATTTCGCAGCTGAATTTCGTGGAATATAACGTTATTTCTTTTTTCTCTCTTACGAGATTAACAATAATAAATTCCACTTTTACACAATTCTTGCAGTATCCATAATCATGATGTTGTGTAGCTATTGATTTTAAATATAAAAGGTAAGAATTATCTTATTTGTGATATAAATTTATATCTAAATACTAACTAATAAAACTACTCGTTCTTAACTTTAATCTTAACTCGGATAGGTCAGAGTCATTTGGATTTCAAAATGGAATAACTTTGGTTTCCTATGTACTAAAATGGGGACATTAGTACACTAATACTAATACTGAACTTGATATCATACATTTCTATAATGAGACTAAAACTGTTTTCAGAAATAGTCAGTTTTATATGATGTTGAAGGTTAACAGAAGAAGGCACCGAAAACTATTTTCAGTTAAAAATGGATATTTCAAACGAGCCAATCAGATTGCTGAATTTGTAAATTCAACCAATGAGAGCAAAGAGAACACGCAATGCATTATGGGTTCAAATTTTCCACAACTTTACATGTATCACATTTAAAGGATATCCGCGCTATTTCTGTGAATTACATGTACAATATAGCGAAATTTGTTGAAAGGATTAAATATAAATTGATATTTCGTCACTTACAAGTAATTATCTTGTAGAAACTTGCAGGAAACTTTCGTTCTGTGGAGGAGTTACTTTGCACAACTTTTCGTCTTCAAATGGCGTCACTTTCTCCGCAATACCAACTTTTTGAAAGTTAGAACATGTATTGTTATATATTTGTATTGCAAATTAAGAACTCTGCATTCGAGGATTTTGGTTTATATTAGGCATAAGTTTACAAGTACTTTAAAATTGATTTTATACTCAAACAAAAATAAGGAAATTTCAGTATTTAATTTTTAAGTTTAAGAAAACAAAAGCTATTATATATAATAGTACTCGAGTATAATTGTTAATTTATTCTTTTAATATTGTTATTAATAAGATTAAGACTTTTTAATTATTTGAAAAGTTTAAATTGTGATAATTCAAAAAAATAGTTGCTGAAAGTATGCAACCAAACTATCACCGACGTATGAAACATTTGAACCTTGATGACATTTGCCATAACCTATTAGTGATATCTGCTGAGCATGTACCAATTAGGATAAGAAAAATTGTTTATCATATAAATGTTGTATTGATTATTGAGCAATGATAACAACTAATTGACGCTACAGTTGAGTTCGAGAGAGTGCAAAGAGATGTTGTTCCAAAAAATTTCGAGCGTTTGCAATCAAGGAGGCTTGCTGAGGAGGTTCCTGCACACGAACAAAGTACAATTCAGGAAACACGAGCATCCCTTCAGCAGAACGTGGCGAATCCTCGGCGATGACATGAAGAAAATCGTAAATCCGCTGAAGAGGGAGGAGGAAAGGGGACCGTACATGCCCTTGAAAACCCTTCCGCCTCACGCGGACATCGTGATCATAGGTGGCGGAGCCGTGGGTTCGTCCATAGCCTACTGGATCAAAGAGAAAACGGGTCTTAAGGGGCTCAATCTCGTGGTCATAGAGAAGGATCTGTCTGTAAGAATGACCCAAATTGATAAGGTTGATAAATTAAAATATATATTTATGTATTTCAGTATTCAAAATGTTCAACCGTGCTCTCAATGGGAGGACTGAGACAGCAGTTCTCTTTGCCAGAGAACATTCACATGTCACTGTTCGGCGCCGAATTCATGCGAACTCTGAAGAAGCGGTTCGGAGAAGATGCAGATGTTTACTTCACTCCGAATGGGTATTTGATGATGGCCAGCGAGCAGGGCGCCGGTCAGCTGATGGACAATTACAAGCTGCAGAAGGAACTGGGAGCCGTCAACACGCTTCTGGGGAAGGAAGCGCTGAAGAAGAGATTCCCGTTTTTGAATGTCGATGATGTCGAGTTGGGCTGTTTGGGTTTGGAGAAGGAGGGATGGTTCGATCCGTGGTCGTTCCTCTGCTTGATGAGACGCGGAGCGATGGATCTGGGCGCGAATTACATAAGCGGCGAAGTCGTCGATTTCACGTTCGAAAACCGCGACGATATTTACGTTGAGGGTATCGATATGGGCGAGTACGAGGGTTTGGACGAGATTGTGGTGAGTGGAGGTTTTTTCCCCCTAATTGTTTTCCAAGTTGAAAAATCCTCAGATTTAAGGTCAAAACGGCTGACGGTGAATTGAACCACATCAAATTCGCTTACGCGATCATCGCCGGTGGCGGAGATTCCGGAGAGATCGCGAGGAAAGCGCGCATCGGCACTGGACCGGGAATGCTTTCTATACCTTTGCCGGTGGAGAAGAGGAAGAGATACGTGTACCACTTCGAGTGTCAGAGCAACGAAATGCCCGGAATTAACACTCCACTGACCATCGACTACACGGGAACTTACTTCAGGAGGGACGGATTAGGTGGAACGTTCTTGTGCGGATTATCGCCGGAAGCCCACGAAGAGCCGAGCATCGAAAACTTGGATGTAGATCATCAGTTCTTCGATGAAAGGGTTTGGCCGATCTTGGCGCACAGAGTACCTGCATTCAACAGCCTTAAAGTAAGTTCCAAATAACTGCTTCCAATCATCATATTAACAATTAAATGATTAAAGGTGAAAAACGCCTGGGGCGGATATTACGATTACAATTGTTACGACGAGAACGGCATCATCGGTCCACATCCCTACTACCACAACCTCTACATGGCCACAGGATTCAGCGGTCACGGAATACAGCAGGCTCCTGCTGTAGGAAGAGCCGTTTCCGAGTTGATCTTGGACGGAGGCTTCCAAACGATAGACTTGACCAGACTAGGATTCGACCGACTCATAGTCGACAAGCCAATGTTCGAGTCCAACATAGTTTAGAAAAATTGTTTATTTTCCAATGGATTTAAATTATTTATAAATAAAAATCGAAAACATGCGCGGATAATATCATTACAAACTCGACGTCCTGCGAGGAGAAGAAGAAAAGAAAGAAATTACCGCCTAATTAAAAACGTTGCTCATCCATATTTTCTCTCTCTTATTTGAACTGGCCGGGGCCTGGACCGAAGAGGCTGTTGCCCTGTTTGGAGGCGGCGCGCGACGGTGCGAATCCCAACATCTTTTGGATGTTCTGCCTGATCGACATTGTACATAAAATGTAGAGGAAGATGAACGAGCATTCACTGTAATCCTCTCCGGACAAGTTTCTGTGGCTCAGACCCTGGATCCACGATATCGGCATGAAAGGCAATTTAGCTACAACCCTTCCATCAAAACTAAAAACCAAATCCAATTTAAATAATTAGGTTACAATCACATGATCTTAAAAAAACTTACATGCTATTGAACATACTCAAAAGGGCAGTGAAAGCAAAACCGATGGCAAACATAGATTTCATTTTAACAAAAGACAAATCCTTATTGTTGTTCTTCAACCTCTCCTCCTCTCGCTCAATCTTCTTCTTGTGCTGCTTATCCAAGGACTCTCCGTGAGCCTCTTTGCGCTTCTCCACTGCAAAATCGAAAACCAACATCAGTTTAATTCATAACTTCTGATAGAGACTTACGTTTCTTGCTCTGCTTCTCCACTTCGTTCTTCAATTTCTGATATTTTTCGGTCCTGTACACCAGAAGCCACGTTAAACCCTCGCCCAGAAGCGCCGTGCAAATCGAGATGAAAACGATTAAAAGAGTATCGGCCCACATTGTTGTATCTCTCAAAACGGAAATTGTTAAATAGATTAATTTAGAATTATTTAATAAATAGGGTTATAAAACATTTTCGATGGGGATGACGTTTAATTAAAGTTCGATGACGTTACCAGTATCAAATCTAGCTAACTTCATCCTTAATTTATATCGAATTTTTCTATTTCTATGAATAATCTTTATGAATTCGCGTTAATTTAAATTTTAGAAATATCTATTCTTGTATAATAAGAATAAAGCTGTTGAAATTGTTTAAAGTTTGAATTATTCTGTTAATATTTGAACTACTGTTTGTTTATTGTTGAAGTTTTATTTGAACTACTATGCTAACTTCATGCTATAATTGGATTGGCGGGATGTCATGCGCGACGAGCATCTGTCAAATGACGGTTGGAACATTTAAATATCAGTTGATTTCAAAAAAAATACCTCAGTTTGTTGCAAAGTAGAAAAAAGGCAAAAAAATTAGCAAGATACGATGGCTTTATCAGCTCCACACACGCCGAGGAACCTGTACGCCACCCCGCGAAGAGTAAGGCAACAGCAAGCGCTCGCACAGACTCCAGAATGTTTCAATAAGGTCACCATGGAAACCCCAGTGTCAGTCCCAAAGAGACTGAGCAGTCGAGAGAAATTTGACCAAGAGAGAAATCTGACAGTGGCTGTGAGGGTGAGACCGATGAATGCAAGAGAACTGGCCTGCGTGAGTGTCTCTGATGCTGTAACAGTGGAGGATCAGGAAATCATTATTAGATCGAATGTGATAGGAAACCAGACGAATCTTGATCACATCTTTCAGTATGATCACGTGTTTTGGTCTTGCGACGAGCACAATGATATTTACTGCGGTCAAGAGGAAGTCTACCAGACAATGGGTATGCCATTGCTGGAGAGTGCGTTCAGGGGATACAATGCATGTTTGTTTGCATACGGACAGACTGGTTCGGGGAAGAGTTACAGTATGATGGGACAGAATACTGGAGATGTTATTGACATTGACGTGAACGCGGGAATAACGCCAAGATTCTGCAAAGAACTGTTCGATAGGGTTTCTGTGCTGGAGTGTCCTGCTTCGGTGGAGGTGAGTTACTACGAGATTTACAACGAGAAGATTCACGATCTGCTGTCGGAGCAGACGACGAATAAAACGCCTCTGAAAGTGAGGGAGCATCCGGTTTGGGGTCCGTACGTGGTGGACTTGAGCGTGCACAATGTGAAATCTTACAAGGAGTTGCGAAGCTGGCTGCTGTTGGGGAACAAGAATCGGGCGACGGCTGCGACGGCGATGAACGAGAAGTCTTCACGGTCGCACAGTATTTTCCAAATTGAGGTTTGCTTATCCGAAGGATCGAAGGAGGGTAGTTCGTCGAGGAGGAGCAAGATCAGTTTGGTGGATTTGGCGGGTAGCGAGAGGATTTCGAATGCCATGAACAACGAGGAGAGGATCAAGCAGGGAGTCAGCATCAATAAATCGCTGCTCACATTAGGAAAAGTGATCTCTGCTTTGGCTGAAAACAAGAAGTCGACGCAATTTATACCGTACAGGGAATCGGTTTTGACCTGGCTTTTGAGAGAGAGTCTGGGTGGGAATTCGCTGACGGCGATGTTGGCCACAATAACGCCAGCTTCTAGCAACATCGACGAGACTTTGGCGACGCTGAGATACGCGTGTCAGGCGAGATCTATAGTGAATAGGGCTCGAATCAACGAGACTCCCAACGACAAGTTAATCAGAGAGTTGAGAGCTGAAGTGGAGCGACTGAGGGCTTTGACGCTGAACAACGAACGCAACTCCATGTGTTCCATGATCAACGAGCAAGAAAACGATGAATTAAGAATGAAACTATCCATGGCCGAGGAGCGGCTTTCAGCTGCAAAGGATAACTGGGAGCAACGCTTCATGGAAACCAGAAACCAATTGGTTGAAACGGAGAAGAGGAAGGAAGAATTGGAATCGCACATTAGAGTGATGAAGGAATCCGAGACGATCCAAGTTAATCTATCTCCGTACAAAACTAACTTTCTACAAGAACTAGAGAATATTCTAACAAATAGCGCCAAGAAGGAGAAGAAAGCAAAGATCATGAGCAAAACGGAGGTCGGTTTAGTTATGAATCAGATCTACGAAGGTCTCAACAATCTGAGACCGACGGTGGATGCAGTCGACGATAACGCGAAGCTGCTTTTCGCGAGGGTCAATAAAATGTTGCAGAAGTTCGAGTCGAATTTGATCAACGGATTGAACGAACAGGGGTGCAGTAAAAAAGTTACATTCGATTTATAACGACCGCTGCGCTTCACACAATTATTTATTTGTTATATAAATATTATTAATAATTTTTTTTTTTATATATATTTTATATAAACTACATCTTTCTGTATTATTTTTGAAGACTTAAAAAATAAATATTTTTGTTTACTTGGGACAACATTTCTTTTGTGTTTCTAATAAAATCTAATTTTCTCGTTAGGTTTTAATCTAATCCAATGATAATTGAAAACAATCAACTGGTGTAAACTTTATTGAATGTGCAAACTTTCAAGTTGATAATAAATTAATTACATCGTAAGAGAATATGGATTATTATTTTTTTTCAAAACAAAAAATGAAACAAATCAAAATATTATTTTTAGTTTACACTTGTTTTATTAACGTACCCTTCCAATCATTTAAATCACTTATTGTTTACGTAACCATGGCGATGGAGTCTGTACGACTGTCGTTGTCATGGTAAAACTCATTTTTTTTTTTTGGTTAAGGTCTATCGTCATGGCTTGTTATTGTTAAGAATAATTAATATAAATTATATAAATCACATTCGCTTTAGCTACAATCACAATCATGTGGGGAATTTATCTTGTACATCGCATCTCTGGAAGTTTAATTTCATACAAACAGTACGATTCAATTCGTATCAAGCATAAGAAACCTTTAAATTAAGAATTCACGAATAATGAGGAAATACAATTCTGCATATTTATACCTTACATTTTCTAATAAGGCCATTCTCATTTCATTTTTTTTTTCTTACAAATAATTCAAAGGTTTCAATAGAGACGAGTTTGTTAAAATTGTTTCTCTTTTCAAGTGTTAGTTAATCCGAACACAATTTAGGGTAAAAAAAAAAGAATTAAGCAAACGTTATTGTTTTTCTTTTGAAGAAAAGTATATTCTTTGTTCGAATTTTGTTCAAATTTATTTAAATTTCATTTTGTATTTGAAAAAAAAATAGAATTGCATCCAGAGGCAAGAGCCAGTATCGTTATTTAATAAAGCGTTATTGCATAAAAATCACCCATATTTTTGTTATCGTATCGAAATTGAGGTAAAAGTCTTGTCTTAATTTAATATCAATGCGCTTGAATATCGTTCATTTGAGTATAGACTCAAAATTGCACTCTTTCTTGCGGATATTTTAAATTAATTAATTAATTATAGATGTTAATGTTTGGAGCCGTTTTTCTGGTAATCGGATAGGGTGCTTTCCAGGCTCTGAAGAGAGGTGGCGGTAGATACTTGATCCATGCAGGCTCGTGCCTTCTCCACGTCGAGGATGCGCTCCTTGATTATAGGTAGAACTGGCGGTGACATTGGGACGTCCGCATTGGCGGCGGCCAACCTGAGAAGATCCTTCTGCGATTCTCGAGCTTCCACCATGAAGATGCTTTCCTTCACCTCTTTGGACGAGTACTGATCGATCTTGTCGTAGATCACTCCGTGCATGCCCAACTCCTTCAGGTACTTGATCGTGGCGGGATCGGCGTTGTCGTCGCCCCAGCAGAAGATGACTAGATTGGCTTCTCGAGCCATTTTCACCTGAACCACACAAACAATAGAAATCAACAGTTCTTCGTTGTATCTAATTAGTTAAAGCTTACGAATTCAGGTTCTCGCAGGATATCCTCCGTGTGCACGTTAACGCCTAAGATTTCGACCATGTTAGCGTAAGCCACGGCTCTCTTGATGTCCCAGCACCTGGGATCTTTGTACTTTGGCCATTTGGATGTTTCGCCTTGCGTGAGGAACATCACCGGATACTTGTTCTGCTTCATCCTGATCATCGAACATATATCTGGATTGAAGCACGAGAAGATGATCCTCCTGCCTCCTGCGTGCTTCAGGACGACCTCCAGTATCGTATCCAAATACAGGTTCAAATCGGTCGGATGGTACAGCTCGTAACTGTCGTCCAACCTCTGCATGGTCCACTTGATCTCAATGTTGAAGCCGACATGAGGATTCAACACTTCAAAGGCGTGCTGCAACGTCGGGAACGGCTGGTGCTCCTCCAGATCTTCATCGAAGAAACGCGGATTCTTCGATTTACCCTCGGATAAATGATAAACCTGAAAACAATCACATGAACTTCTTTCACATAATTCAAAAGAAAATAAATGATTTTATGAAATTTACATTTAATTATATAGTTTTAATTACAATTACCTTCAACAATCTTAACTGCTCAAAAGTTAGATCCTTGATGGGTATCTCGAGCATGTCGGTTTCGTGCAGCTCCTTCTTACGTTTCATCGATATGCAAACGTGGAAGTCGTGATAGATGATGGGTACCATGTCTTTGCTCAACTGGACGTCGAACTCGACGAAATCCGCTCCATGGTCAATGGCCGTCTTCAGACTGGCGATGGTGTTTTCTCTAACTTCAGCGCAATTCTTCATATCCTCCTTGAAACTGTTTCCAGCGCCCCTGTGACCTACATCCAACCCTTGCCTGGTCTCCTTCCAATGCCTTGCATAGGTTAAACTCAAATCGCACTTCACCCCTGGCAATGGCTTGATCACAATGTACTCCAATCGGAGCTCACCCATTGGTCTGTGCTTGGTACTTGTTATGGGCAAGACCATGTTTCCTTCGGAACCTCTCAACGAGCTTGGCAATATGTAACTGAAGCCTGCATGGTATGGGGGATCTCCCTCAGAGAACCTCGAACTGTACACGTACAAGTCAACTAAGAATGCAGTTGTTTGGGGAAAGAGAACTGTGGACTGGAAGATAAGCATCGCACCTTCCTTGTACTCTTCACCAAATTGATCCTGGACATGGAAACCGGGATCGAGCGCATTCAGATCAGCCACTTCTGTCATTGCATGTTTGGGCATCTCTATGATGTCTTGCGTGTCAGTGCTTAAGGACTCCTCAAGAGCTTCAGACATGGTCTTGGGGATATTGGTGCTGTGCTGCAGGATGTTGACAGGCGTGACTTTGATGAAGATGTTGCGATTTACGTATTTCGGTAGCCAGATTGTTATTGGATCTTTGGTCAGTTTGATCTGCACGGTGGTTTCCTTGTTCAGCCAACCCTTGTCGATTCGCAGATTCGTTTTGTAGTCGCCGTAGAGTTCGGGTTCGGCGCTCGAGTTCGGCGACGAATCCTGCGCTTCGATTCGCCTCGGCGTCAGATTGGATTCCCAATTTCGCACGATCGATTGGAGCCCCAGCTCGACGACGATGCACACGCAATATCTGTAATTCACCGCCACCCTGTTGGGGATCTCGACAACAGCTGACCAGATCTCAGAGTCGTCTTCCTGCTGGAGAGGCACCACCTTGTCAGGTGCCCAGGATCCCAATTCCGGGGGGCTTCCTGAGACACACACCACCTCACCAGGCCTCAGCTCTGGCACCCTGACACGGAACAGCCAGTTTCTGGGATAGTATTGGGACATGGTGCTGGAGATGCTGTGCTCTTGAGAGTCACCTCTTCCTCTCCTTATGTTGGCGTTGTTCGGGTCCTCAAGGAAAAACCACTTCTGCATAGTCTTATTAGATTGACGGACTATCTGCAATGAAAAGAAAAAGTATGAGCGCGGAACAGAAAGCCCATTAACGTGTTCACGATACAAATGAATGACATTATGAGTAGGGAAAATAAAAATAAACTCGCTTGCTTTTCAAAGTCACCTGATTTGTTGGAGCATGTTTGACTCGCAACACTCGCGTTCTCTCTACCACTGCAAACTGCAAGCAACTGAATCAAACTGAATTACAACAACGACGAAACCTCGTTTCTAATCGTGCCTTTTCATTCTGCTGCTAAACAGAACACAGATGATCTTTGCGCGCGCAATTTACGCAACGTGGCAACAACAACTACACTTTAAATTACTATAAAATATATACCCTCAGAGGCAACAACCTTTGTCCTTCCACCTGTTAAAAAGGAACATCTACAATCTAACGATACGTTTCAACGCTTTACTTATGTAATCTATCTTACAGCGAGAGAATCATCCTGACCTACAAAAGAAAACAAACAAATCTAAAAAGTTCCTTGACCTTTTGCACTAAAACATATTCGCAGCATAATTAAAAACTGATTCTAATGCTAAAGAAATAGATAAATCTTTTACATGCCAAAAGGAAAATGCGAAAATTTCCATTGCAATCATATAATTAAGCTTATTAAATGAATTCCGTTTAAACCGCAACGCAACGTTTTTTTTTCCTTTTTATATATATATAAAAATAGGTGGCTATTGATTTACGACAAACAATCGTTATGAGCTCCAACTACGTTCTAGTTGCCTTTGGCACCGATTCAAATGTTTCAATTTATCCTTGGCCAACTCGATTTATTTACAATTACGCTTTTGTTTCTTGCTACAATTAAAACGCGAACAGAAACAAAATATATACGACGTTGATAAGCTATCAAATATTCTTCTATTTTTTTTTTCTGATTCCAATTAGATTTGGAAATCCCAATTTGCGGTTTCGCGAAAAACCCATTTATCTTGGTAAACAAGTATTAGAGAATTACTTCAAAATGTGTTGTAGAATTTACGTCTTTGAGACAATGTTATCTAAATGCATGAAAAACTCTGACGTAAATACATTAAAATCACCGTGAAATATTTTGCTTGCAAATTTACAAAGTAATCTATTGTAAAAGTGAAAAAAAAAAGAGTAGTTATATAATAAATATATCAATAAAGTTTTATTTTTTTTACATCGTCGACTTTCTCCGATATAGAAAAAGAAAGTGCTCGGATTACTTTCGATTTCGTTTGAAGAATGAACGCGTCGTGAAAGAGAAAATAATGTATGTTAATATTTGCTTTAACAAGTGATTTGCATTGAAAGTGGGACAGGAATAGCGCAATTGCAGTTTTTGATAGAATGCGCTTGTTGTTTTGTTTGTCGCTACCGCAAAACTAAAGGACACGGACAAAGCAAAGGTTAAATAAAATGTATCGTAGATGATCTAACAGGACGCCAGAATAAGATCCAGAGTGCGCGCGGAACAACGAAAACGCAAGACTATCAAAGAGTTGCTGGTGGTCAAGGCGACGTAACTTGTTTGTAGGACGAAACAATAAAACAAATTGTTTTTTTTGTTCGTTGTCATTGGGAACGGAAACTATAATGATGAGTTAACATACGTGCAGCGCTCGAACACGCAACTTGGATTTCGTAACGCTGTTTTTATCACATTTTTTGTTTTAATCTTATCAAAATGAGAAAAATAACAAATTATATTTGTTAATAGTTCGTAATAAGCGCTAATTTCAGTTTAATTATAATAAAATAATATTAAATATTAGAATCGATTGGAAATCAACAGAAACTTGGGTTAATAAAGAAAGTTAAAAATTTATTATTTTCTAATAAGATACACATATTAGTTTACTATTTATATGTCAATGAGTTTGACAAAAGCAAACTAGATTAGATAACAGAGTAACAATTTCAAAATGAAATGAAATTTTGAAACCCATTTGTGCAATAAATAATCTGACAATCAACAACTTACCTTTATTACAAACAATGTAAATATACAAGTCTAGTAAAACAGGATGAAATAAATTGGGTTTGATCGGGAAATAAATGAGAGACTGCGAAAGTTCGGTGTTCCGATGATCGGTGGAAAAATTATGATATCTGCATTTATTTAAACACATTTGTTTCGAACGAAACAAAATCGTAATAATAAATTAACACAATCAAATCATGTAACAAAATTAATGGAAAAAAAAAAGAAAATCAATCAATCGTCATCATTATGATACACACATATATATATATATGTTTGTGTATATATATATATATATAATTATGCAGTGGACAATTTCCCACTGAAATTGTTGTTTCTCGACACAGAAAAATCGTAACGTAATCAATGAATGTATATAATTAATGTGAGATTATTCCGTAAATAATAATATTAATAATTGTAATAGCAGTAATAATAATAATCGTAGTATATATATATACATAAACTTACAAATTGTACAACAATTATATATCTATATACGACACTCTATATAAATATATATATATATATAGAAAAGAAAATATATAATAATGATTCAATTAATTTGTTTGTTTTAGAAAACTTGCTTCATACCTTATATAAAATTCACACTTTTTCTTTCTCTTAACTTTCTCGTTAAACTATCAACTAGTAATGTTTTTGTTTTTATTTGGGGGGAAGGTTTGAATCGCGTGGAAACTCGAAAAGGGGGGAAAAGAAATGTAAAATTGTCCCGATGCGACGGCTCTCGCTGCTCGACTGCCGACGAATTGTCGGTCGCTTCCCGCTAATTGCGGGCATCCTTATCAAAGAAACACCACACACACATACAATACACTGTACACGACCGCTTCTGTATTCGAATGTGTCCTTCCTTAAACACCACCTTCTTCGTTCATCTCATCCAACAATTCTTGTCGCAACGCGACAATGTCCCACCACTTTTGTATTATTTACAATTTATTGCACGCTGTTTTCAAGCTACACGCGATATATCACAATACGTTTTACTTATTATCATCTTTGAATTACTCTACTAGTGCGTTCCGATGTTCGGAGCGTGTACTAGTTGGGATGAACGAAGTGGCAGTTGTCGCGATTCCGGCAGAATCCGTGCTTCTTCACGTTCATACAGAAACGACCTCCGCCGCCGCCGCCGCCGCCTCCACCACCACGATTCGGACCACCGCCACCCCTGTTGTTGTTCCAGTTGCCGGGGTTGGGCCCGGGACCGGCCATCCGTAACCACGGACCGTTGCCGCCTCTTCGGAATCCTCCACGGCCTCGCATATTGTTGAAGTTGTTGAACATGGGTGGTCCGTTGAAGGGTGGTCCTCCGCCGAAGCCGTTATCCGGCGGCGGCGGTCCTCCGAAGTTGTCGAACATGTTCGGCGGACCGTTCATCATATCCGGTGGCGGATGACCCGGCGGTGGCATACCGTTCCAATCCGGGTTCGGCGGTCGGATGAGGTTCGGTGGCGGCATGAAACCGCCCGGACCGAACGGCGGCATGTTCGGTGGCATGTTGTTGGGTGGGAATCCGGGACCCGGTGGGCCGGGCATTCCCATGAACGGTGGTCCTCCGGGTCCTCCTCCGCCCATGTTCGTGAAGATCGGCGGAAGGTTGGGTACGTGCGGTGGGGAGCCTTTCGCTTCGGGCCACGGTTGTATCGGGTTGTCCTGATCCGGATTGTCCGGATCCTCGAGCGGGATGATTATGGGGTTGACCATCGCGTGCGTCTCGACGTCCGGCTCTGTCGCCGAATCGGGGATGCGGTTGTTGAAGTAGATCGCCTGAAGGACGCGTTTCTCTCGCGCGAACTGGATCTCCTTCTCCAAACTCTTCGAGCCGAGCACCACGGTGAGATCGGCCAGCTCGAGCTCCATCATCGGCCTGTACGGCAACTGCGCTTCCATGTTGTCCTCGTTGGGCAGCTTCCTCGACCGAAGCGCCTCACGCTCGCTGCTCATCTCCATGCGCGCCATATCCATGAACGGCTTCATCACGTTCACGCGCTCCGTCTCGTCCAGCTCGAAGTACTGCACCTCGACCAGATCCGCATCCGCCTTCCAACGGATCGACCTCTTGGGTCCTTTCCGTTTCGCGTACGACAGCACCCCCTTCAAACCGTTCGCATCAGTCTTCGTCGTCTCTCTTACTTCGTCCTCCTCGTCCGGCTCCGCCGGGGTATCGGGAATCTCGGCGCGGCGCTCCCCGTCATCGTTGTTACTCTTCTCCTCGTCAGCCTCCATGGCACTCTCGCCCTCCGCCAACGTATCCTGATAGAAGTTGGCTGGAGTTATAGCCTTCAAGTTCGTAGGAGACGTCGGCTCCGAAGGCGGCGGTGAGCTGTCCTTCGACGCGCTCGGTCTCCTCTTCCTCTTCTTCGGCTCCTTCTTCGCAGTCGCCGATGCGGTCAGCGCGTCCATGAATATATCGCTCTCTTGCAAAATTGCCGCTGCAATTACGAAAAAAAAAACAAATTAAAAATCAAATTAAAACAAAATTTAAAAACAAATGATCCGGCACGGCATCTGGATTTCTTTTCTTTTTTCTTTGGAAATAAAAACCGCAGTTCTGCATACGAATTTATTTCTTCTAAAAATGGAAAGATTAATAGTATAAATATCATCAACAAAATCGAGAGCAAAAGAGTGGCGCAACAACAATATAAACAATTCCTAAAAAGAAAATAAACGATTCATCAAGATCAAGATGAAGAAATTTGTCAAGAATAAAAATATGTTAAGAATTGATGTTCAAACAAAGAAAACAGTATTGAAAGATAATTGGACAAATCTAACTGTTTGCAATTAAAACATAAATAGCAATATTTGAAATGTTTTAAGTAATTAAATCGATCATTGAAGATGCAATTTAGGATTTAAACGAAAACGTTCATTTCCGATTCGTAAATTGAAAGTTAAATGAAGCGTGACTGAGTAACTGAACTTCGAGTGAATTTTCTAGTGTACTGTTTGTCTTGATTGTACTGTTTTTTTTTTAAATTATTATCAAAATTAGGTAAACGGAACGCGTAAATTATCCGATAATTTACAATGCAAATGCAAACGATAAGCGGCGCCTACTTAACATTTCCGTTAAATAATTTGCGATTCGTTTGTTTTGAATGGTTCATTGTAATTAGTGAAGAAAAAGAATGAACGTAATTTGGCTTTAACAAAAGAGAGAAGAGAAGAGAAAAACCGTTCGAAATATAATCGGATGGCTTAGTCAGCGTGACGCAAAGATGAAGCGCGCGGCGCGTGACGCGCAGGATAAAAATACGTGCAGATCGTCTGCTCTTTGACGAAAACAAAAATGAAAACAATAATAAATAAAGGGGGAGAAAAACGGAAGAATCCGCCGTCCCTCAACGCGTTTCCGTGAACCGGATATCCGCCGCCCTTGATCACAAACAACATCGCGCCAAAATCAAAATCCTTCATGAGGGTTGAAAAAAGAAACATAGGGGGGG
>NW_017097198.1:58231-67082 GCF_001412225.1 Nicrophorus vespilloides
GGGGTGGAGATACATTGGTTCGCTGAAATTTGGGCGCATAAAGCTCAGTAGGCACATACGTGAAAGAGGCATTCGTTTCCCCGGCAACAAAAACAAAAGAATGAAGCGCACGCTTTCCGCCATTGAGATTCTAGAAATAAAAGAGAGAAATAAAATAAATATGATAAAAAAAAAATCTATATGAATAAGAAGGAGGCGTCGATTTTGGAAGAACGATTTCGGCTACGAAGAATAAATTTTTAGAAAAAAAAAATAATAATAGAGAAGTCTAGCGCCTTTGGTGTACTCTAGAAATCAAATCAAAAAAATGCAAACTAATCGAAAGAGAGAAACAACAGTGTTAGCAAACGTTTTCAGGAGAAGACCGAGCGAAATAGCAAAGTTTTAACAGTTATACAAAAACAGGTACAGCGTATCTAAAAAAAAATTAATACTTGACAAAAGTAATTATATAATACAATGTAATGAGTGAAAGAGGTAAATTAATACTGTAACCACTAGAAGATAAAGCACCAAAGTGTTTTCGCAAGTTGCGAAAACAATAACAGGCAAGTAATGTTAGAACAAAGTAAGAAACCACCCCAAAAGTTGCTTAAATCTAACATTTCTGGACAACAATTACAGCACACAATCATGAGAACAGAATGAAAACAAACAAAAAAAAAAAGATCAGGCTATTATACAGATACAGTCAACTGTGAAGTGAACCAAGCGAAAAGTGAAATTAGTTTTCGATCTGAAACACGAGCGCAATTACAATTTCGAAGCCTTTTTTCAATGAATTGAACGTATTTGCAAAAATGTTGACAACAATTAAAGACAAAGTTGTCTCAGATATACTGTTTGAAATTTGAATTTTGCTCAAGATAACGCACGTTTACTATTTTGAAATTCATAAAGTATGCATTACTTTTGAATTTTAAAATTCCATAACAGATATGTTTTATATCGTATGAAAAGCGCAGAAAAGTGATCCAAAAAGATACGTTTTTTATCATTTGCGTAATGTTGCGCAACGGTTCTTGGAGATTGGCGGCATTTTCAAATGAAACAACATCCGAAATCATTATGAATCTGAAGACGCGAATTGCGCGAAATGTACAAGTTTCACTTTTCACTTAATTCGAGCACACTACGATTTATAAATGTCGACGAAACACTTTGTCGTTTTCGGCGTGAATCGGCGCTAATCGCTAATACTGAAACAAATGTATTTCGACGTGTATTTAAAAGGAGGCTACACTTAACAGTCAAAGTCAACACGAGTCGGTGGCCTCGATCTTATGGTTTCTGTAGGTGGACAGTCCAGTATAAGTCTAGTGCAGACACTTAATCACTGATGATGATGATAATAATCGTGAGATGATGATGATGATCGTCGCAGTCATCATCAATGATGAAAATTGCATGCTTCCGAAATGTAAAACTAAACACTTTTCACTTGGATTAGAAGAAAAGAAAATGCTCGCTATCTGTACTCGTAATTTTACTCCACAGATAAAAACATTCATGCACCGATTTCAAATGTGAAGTAAATTTTGCTTAACTGTAACTGTCGAAGATTTAAGCGCAAACTATTGATTGAATATGTCTATTGAAAGTCTGGATCTAACTTAGATCGAGTTTTCTGTAATGAACGGTGTTGTGCGACAGTGTGTTAAGAGGGCTTAAGAAATAAGAGTGTTTGTACTTTGCCAATTGTTAAGATCATGTTTCATGTTTACGGAAAGTGTCCGATTATGTAAGTTGTAATGTAATAAGTTAGTTGTTGCTAGTGGAGGCGCGCATTTGCAGAAAACGCAAGTGTTATTGGTCTTGGGCGAGCGGTGATAACAAGTTAATTGTTCTTGTACAAACATACGCCTGCCTGAATCATCGAAGTTCAGTATTGTTTGGCGCGGGCCGATTTCAAGCATTTCCATTCGCAAATCCATCCCTTTCTCTCTCTCTCTCTCGCACTGACACACTCCTGTATTCTCCATCACATTCGGTCTCTCTATTTCTCACTCGATTAATTATATAATGTAATGTTTTTATATATATAAAGTAGGATAGGGCCTTAGATTCATTAATGCTTCGCAACAAGTGTTGTGTATCAATATATAGATATATCAATGTTTTCAGATCGAATTCTATTTATTTCACCAGTAACTCACTCTTTTCATCTCATCTCATCTCATCCATATATAGTATATGTTTTTAAAAAAAAAAAAAAAAATAAAATAAAAATATTTTACGTGTGTCGATATTCTCATTAGCTTTAACAAAACTTACCAACGCGTCTAATATAAAAATCATTATCATATTTTTCTCTCTCTTTCATTTCGCTTAAAAACATTTCTCGTTCTCATAGAAAACACTTCACCTAAATGTTTAAAAAAAAAAAGAAACAAAAAGTAATAGAAATATTACGAGCAGAGAAAAAAGTATTTCGAAAGTAGTAAATAATAATAAAAAATAAAAGTTATATATACGTGATGATATGTTGTTGTTGTTGTTGTTCCACTCACTCTCTTTTTCAATTTAGATATATCAATACCAAAACCAATCATTTTTTAAAAACAAAGTTTTAAAAAGCCTAAACAAATTAACAAAGTCTGTCCAGTTGCCGTTGCATATGGATAGCAAATGTCGACGAGACGGTGAGGAGGAGCCGCACTCCACCACCTCCGCCGCCACCACCACACAGTCCGTCCTCCAACGGGAAACACCTGTAAAAACAAAAGATCTGTTAGAAGGGCGAGAAGGGTTTCCTTACGTTTTGGTTTCGGCGGGATCAGTTTGATCGCGCCGGGTCGCTCCGGGTTCGTCGCCGGCGCGTCCATCAGGCGGGACTTCTTCTCGGGCGGCGGGATCAGGTCGCGGATCGGAGACGGCCTCTTCAACGGCAGAACTGCGGGCAACGTCGGCGTCGGTTTCTTCGTCACCGATGTTCGCGACGGCGGCGGCTTCGCTTCCTCCAGCAGCCCCGTCGATCGCATCTTCGAGTTGAATATTTTCACAGTCTTCGGCTTCTCCTCATTGGTTTTGCGCACTTCCACTGAGAACGTCGGCTTCTTCGTCTGATCCTTTTTCACGTCTTTAGATGATGATGATGAAGACTTGGGTTTCTCATCCAGCTTCTTGGGTATCCTGCCAACTTTCTGCAGAGCTTGTGGTTGAATTTTCGATAAGGTATCTTTGTCTTTTTCTGCTTGCTTCTCCTTGGTCTCCTTCTTATCCTTACTGCTGCTACTCTTACTACCACTACTACTACTACTGCTGCTACTCCTATGCTTTGACGATCCATTACTTCTATGCTTATCCTTCCTATCCTTGTCTCGACTGCTACTTTTGCTGCTGCTGCTGCTACTACTGCTCTTACTCTTATCTCTTGAGCTTCTGCTACTGCTGCTCTTCGATGAGCTGGAGCTACTGCTCCTATGCTTTCTATCATGATTGTTCGATTTCTTCTCTTTATCGTCATCCTTGATTGCCGCCGCCTCAACGTTGTTTGATGCAGGTACGATGTTTTCCTCACCGGTAGGAACTAATTTACTACTAATCACTTTACCGTCTTTCACAGAAACTTTTAATTTAAGGCTAGTATCACTTGGCGGCTCTTCGGTTGCGGCGGCGTCGACGACGTCCATCGGCTCCGGCGTCGCGTCCACCACCTGCTGAGCCTGAACGTGTATCGTTTGTACAGGTACTTGTGCTTGTTGTTGTAAGGCAGCTTCCGCTTTCGTTACATCTTTCACTATCTTCAGCCACTCCTCCACCAGCGATGAGGCGAGCTGCTGGATCCCTATATGGGTGAAATAATAAACATGCAAGGTTTTAGCATACTCGGCCATTAGTAAGAAGGTGCATTATGTAGATCACTAACCTGGTAGATCGTCGCGTTTCGTCAGGCTCTTGACGAGCTTGGGCAGGTTATTCATTTTAAGGCGTTCCACATCCACCGGCGTGATGAGCAACAACTCCAGCACCTCAGTGACGAGGGCCCAATTCTTGTTGAGGTGGGCATCCTGGAGCCAGATGTGAATCAGGTTCCAGCCACCCTCACCCATGAAGGAACCCAATAATTGTTTGTCCGTGTTCTTCAGTATCAACACATATATACACTTGCTGACTAGCTTTTTGGAGAATTTTGTCATCAGACTAGAACCAAGAAGCAATGTTCGAAAGTTGGAAACCATTAGTATAAATTATAATTTTAAGGATATTGCATGCTTGCGGTGATGACATAAAGGTTATGTAATTGTAACAGGAAAATGGAGGAAAAACATGAAATGACACTCACTTTGCTAGCCGCTGCACCTCATCTTTGGAAAGGATACCTCCGGTTGGTGTCAGGAGCACTTGCAAACAGTGCAAGAGCTGTTGTGGATCAATTCTTGGCTGTAAGGGCAGAAAAAAATGATAAATTAAAATAACAGAGATGATATTAGATGCGAATCTCGAATGACAGATGTATGATGGATGTTTGTTCGCGCCTGACAACTAAAAAAAGAAAAACACACAAATTTTCCAAATAAACGTAGGCGTTACTAATATAGTAAAATGAATGTCGATGAGGAAAATTCATCGAGTTGTAAAAAAATGTAACGAGAAAAGGGGGGAAAATTCGATTTTACGCCTTGAAAACGTGTCGTTCACCTTAGATGACGTCATCGGAGAAAAATAACGTTCGTTTTATTTGTTCATTTCTTTCTCGCTCGTTTAATGGCGGCCGCGTGCCCTGGATCTATGAAACATATGCAACCGCCCCAGTCAATGCCTACTTATTATCGCAATTTTCTTTAATTTCTTTAATTCTCTTATGCTTAATACTAATTGCAATCTTTCTCTTTTTTTTTGTTTGTCATATGAATAATAGAGAATACAGATTGTGTACACGCAATGTTTGTTGATTATTTATATACACATGTATATAGTATATATAGTAATCGGAAATATAAAAACACAATGAGAAGTACTTTATTTTTGGTTACATGTTAAATGTCGTAACGGGCCCTTACCATGTTTCTATCTTAATCTCGGGATCTGAATTTTTCTCTACGAAATCCACGGTGGCTGCTGCAGCTCTCTGGTGCACGGGATCGATTGGATTCGTCGTCCCCCAAATATTCAGACGGCTTCCTCTTCTCGCATGAGGATTTCTCTTACAATAAACGGCGATAATGAAAACGATTTCCTTCCTTCCTCATGCAGGCTGCTGGTCTACAACGACCAAAACGACGACTCTTTCTGAGTCTCGTCAATTGAATCGACGACCAACGCCCTGGCCTCCATTGACGTACTGCGATGGATGCATGGACCCAAAAATCGGGCCTTCTATGGCTGCTGCCTTTCTCAGAAATATCTCTTTTCAATTTCGCTCCCTCTGACAGTTTTCCCAGTTCTCTCGTGACTCTTAATTTTACTCGTGACTGCAATTGATATGGCGCTCTTTTTTTTTGTGTGTTTTTTTTTTTGGTACAAGTTAAAACGATTATCGATTTCGCAAAAATGAAAATTATTGCTCTTTGTGTATGGCGTTTTACACGGGAGAAGCGTATAAAACAGCTTCTACTTCTACATGCAGTGAGCGGAAATGACGCTTTCCAGGCGTACCATTCCACACGAACCACGCCTGCAGTCCTACCAACGACTTCCGTAAATACCAACTACTTTCTACTTCTTCTTCTTATTCTCCACACGCTCACAGTTCAAAAAGAGGAAACTTTCTAATTCTAATTCTTGGTAGAAACCCAATTACCAGGAACAAGTCACATAATAATTAAACAATAGTTATATCAATTAAATTCCTCAGATAACTATACTACTGTATATACGTTAAAATTACTTGTTAATTTAAGAAAAACAATAATTTGCAATCTTTTATTACATTTTAATCACCTAAATATTATGTTTTTCATTCAAATTTATTGAATTTTCGTGACTTCTTTATTAATTAAATGTATAACTAAACTGTATTAATCTAATTTTTAGTTACATATGCTTTAATAAGTAAAAAAATCATGAGAATATGTGCTTTAGGGTAATGAATAATCTATGGTAGAAGATGTAAATATTTTCATGTTGGTAATGGACTTTTATTATTTTTCTGCTATTGTCAAATTTTGATCTAACCTATAATTAAAAAAAGAAATTTAACCTTAATTTTAAACAATACAATATCCACTAATAATGTTTGCCATCGCTTCCAAACAAAGCACATTAATTAAAGCGGTTCTGAGACGCGGATTGCATACATCTCTACCAGGTTTGGGAAGCAAGAAGCCCCCAGAGCAACTGCTAACCTTGCATGGGATCAACAAAGATCGCAGCGAAGAGATCCCATTGGAGACTAGCTTAAGGTATCTGAAAAGCAAAGCGTACACGAAAACCTACGGGGAGGATCCTGTGTGGACGTTGTACAGAAGGAATCACGCCGGTCTGTTTCCTCCGAAGAAGACAAGGAGAACTTGCATCAGGGCCAAGACCATCTCGACTGGTAACCCTTGTCCAATCTGCAGGGACGAGTATTTGGTGTTGCACGAGGAGAATATTGATTTGCTGAAGCAATTCATTTGCCCACACACTGGCAGCATACTGAGTTACACCGAGACTGGGCTGTGTCAGAAGTCGCACGAGAAGTTGACTGTCGCTGTGCTGAGGGCCAGGGATCTGGGATTGATTCCGTTCGACGTGCCTTTCAGGGAATACGACTACAGTCACTATCAGAGGAAGTAATGGAGGCGACGTTCGTCGTGGTCGGAGGCGGAATTGCTGGAGTCACCTGCGCGGAAACGCTGGCCTTCTACGAACCCGACGAAAGTATAATACTATTAAGTCAATCTTCTTTAATCAAGTCAGTCACTAATTTGCTAGCTATCACGCAGACATTAACGCGTTTCGATATTGAGGAGAAACACATGAACACTTTAAGTGATAAGCATCCTAATGTAACGGTCATACAAGATAGTTTAATTGAGATTTTGGATGAATGTAACGTGGTGAAAACGATGGGCAATAAGAGGATCAAGTATAAATATCTGTGCTTGTGCTTGGGGGCTAGGCCGAAATTGATCGCCGATAATAATCCTTATGTAATCGGGATCAGAGACACGGATTCTGTGGAGCAGTTCTTGGCGAAATTGGGGAAGTCCAAGAGGGTTGTCATCGTCGGAAACGGTGGGATCGCATCGGAATTGGTTTATAAGATGGAGAAGATCCACGTGGATTGGGTCATAAAGGATGACCATATTTCCGCAACGTTCATAGATCCTGGAGCCGCGGAATTTCTAAGAACTCGACTACAAAAGACGTCGGATTTTGGACCTTCCAAGAGAATGCGGTACGAATGCGATGGTAACGTGAAGAGGGCTGGTGCTGCGTTGGGTCCTGATTGGTACAAGCATTTGGAGATCCAAGGAGGCATAGAAGACTGTTTCTCGGAACAAGTCCATATTCACTACCAGACGGAAATCGTTGAGGTTTCCGTGAACGAAGCGAACGAATTCGCTGTAGAGGTGACCTTGAATAACGGTGGTAAAATACAGTGCGATTTCATAGTTTCAGCTACAGGAGTCGAACCTATGTCCGATTTTAAGATAACCACCGCTTTGGAATTGTCCGAGGATAAAGGTATTAAAGTCGACGAGTTCATGCAGAGTTCTGTGAAGAACATCTACGTGGCCGGTGATTTGTGCACGGCCGATTGGGAACACGCGAAGCAATGGTTTCCTATGAAGCTGTGGACGCAGGCCAGACAGATGGGATGCTACGCCGCGAAATCCATGTCTTCCGCCAATAAAGACGAGGTGGTTCTTCAAGATTTCTGCTTCGAGCTCTTCACTCACACCACCAAGCTGTTCGGGTATAAAGTGGTGCTTCTTGGGTTGTACAACGGGCAGAAGCTTGGTAAGAACTACGAGATCATCTTTAGGATGACGAAAGGAGTGGAGTACATCAAGTTGGTCCTGTTGGATGGTCGTCTTCACGGCGCCGTACTCATAGGTGAGACCGACTTGGAAGAGATGTGCGAGAACTTGATCCTCAATCAGATAGATTTGTCTAGTTTTAAAGAAGATTTACTTAATCCTGATGTAGATATAGAGGATTATTTTGATTAAAAACGTATAAATTTAAAACATTTCAGTCTTTAATTTTTATACCAAACTTATATGCTCTTGGTAAGTATTTTCGAAATTATCACATTTATCAAATTGATTGTTCTGTTGTGTCCAACCACTAAAGTTTTGGGTAGGATTGAGGACTATTATAGGTCATTAATCACGGAAGAAGTGACCGTTTGCAGCGTTCTTCGTATTTTCAACTGATAAGAAAACAGACAGATCCCACGGAGAACAGTAACCTGAAGCGCAACGTCTTCTCCAAACCGTGCCTTACTCAAACTCCCACCCCGTCCGTATTAATAAGAATTAACTTTGTAAGTAAAATAAGTATTTAGAATTAGTCTTAGTCAATCTTCTAAAGCAGCGTTTTCCAAACTGTGAGGCGCGAGTCCCTGGGAATATTAGTAGCAGTGAGCAATTTTCCAAATATCTGCTAAAGTATAGACACATTCCTGTGCTCTTATCGATATTGCTGTAATACGCGTTCAAAGTTAAAAATTGAAATTAGAACGTTCGCAAAAGTAGTGTTTTCACATTTCATTGATTTACTCGAAAACTATAATAGATAGAATGAATCCAAAAGATGCATATGAAAGCTGAATGTTTGGGGAATCTAGCAAGTATCGATATATTACTATGGTTTTAACTGTTTGGCTGTATTTTCAGTTCAAATTTTAAAAAATGCTCGAAAAAGCAGTGTTTTTACATTTCATTGATTTACTCGAAATCTATAATACATAGAATGA
>NW_017097198.1:67127-67447 GCF_001412225.1 Nicrophorus vespilloides
GTGTTTTTACATTTCATTGATTTACTCAAAAACTATAATAGATAGAATGAATCAAACAGATGCATATGAAAGCTGAATGTTTTGGGAATCTAGCAAGTATCGATATATAACTGTGGTTTTAGCCGTTTGGCTGTAATTTGTGTTCAAAGTTTAAAAAATGCTCGAAAAAGCAGTGTTTTTACATTTCATTGATTTACTCGAAAACTATAATAGATAGAATGAATCCCATAGATGCATATGAAAGCTGAATGTTTGGGGAATCTAGCAAGTATCGATATATAACTGTGGTTTTAGCCATTTGGCTGTAATTTGTGTTCAAA
>NW_017097199.1:0-35737 GCF_001412225.1 Nicrophorus vespilloides
AGGTATTCGGTTAAACTTAAAAAACACACAATTTTCATTGATTTATGTATATTTACTTTCAAGTAATTCTTAATGAAAAGAACAACAAAGTTGCACTTACAATCTACACAATACTTGACGATTTACTTGTGCCACAAACGTATTAGAACAAATCAATTATTAAATTATTATCAAATGTAATCAAAATATATTAATTAATAGACTTTTTTACGTAATCTGTCCAAAATTGCTAAAATGTAAAAACGACATTTTTTTATAATAGTAATCTATTGTGTAGTGGAACAGAATTGTTCGGGAACCGAGGTACTCGGTAAAACTTAAAGAACACACAATTTTCATTGATTTATGTATATTTACTTTCAACAGAATTTACTTTTAAGTAATTCTTAATGAAAATCTCGAATTCTAATAAAATCCCCCGTTTAATTACGAACCGCTCTCCTCTATAATACATCATAGCTCGTTAAAACTTTTAAACTTAATGCAATTAATTCCATTCCTTGCTTTCTCCAAATTTCCTTTGGTCTTTTCAATTTCACCCTTTGAGAAATAAAAAAAAACACACACAGCAGCTCGGGCTGTCATGTCTCGAAATGGCTTTATGGCCTCGCACGCACCCCATTTACAGCTTTCCGCAGCCCTCGCGTCTTTCAAGTTTGAAAACAACACTGACTGAGAACCTTTACACACATGCGTTTTTCTCTCCTTCTTCATGTATAATCCATAAAGGTGTATCTGGATCATATGGAAAAAAGGTAGTAATCCATTCTACTCTTGCGTAAGTTCCGTTCTCCGTTCTTTTTTTTATATATATATATATGAATATAGGCGAAGGGCACAATGCAATACGCCGAGCCGCACATCTGTCACGCTTTGACAGTAGTGACTCGCATGACTCGCAGGCGGCACGAGTTTTTATGCAACCAATCTACCATGCATTTCGCAAATTCACATATGCCTTTTATGCAGATTACATTTAATTATTCATATTTTAATCTAAAAAATTAATTATTTATAGATAAAGTTTGATTTATTTCAACAAAATTTTAGTCTAAAGTTGTGAATAAATCACAAATACATTTGCACTTGGAAAACTTTAATTTAATTGTATTAACAATATTTAAATATATACATTTAGCTTTTATGGTTTTTGATGTAAACATATACATTCAAACATGAAGATATGCCAGTATTCTAAAAAAATAAAATGAGTATATTTTTTGATATAATTTTTTTGGAATACTGGATATCTTCATATAGATTGAATGGATCCAAAAGAATCATATTAAAGTTGGATATTTAGGGAATGTATCAAAAGTTTAATTATTGCTGTGATTTCATTTATTTGTATTGATCCAAAAGAATCATATTAAAGTTGGATATTTAGGGAATGTATCAAAAGTTTGCCCTAATTGCTGTAATATCATCCATTTGGCTGTAATTTGCATTGAAAAGTGAAATAACGAAAAAATAAAGCAGTGTCTTCACATTTCAGTGATTTTCTCAGAAACTATGATAGATAGAATTGATTCAAAAGATGCAGATAATGAAAAAAGCAGTATCTTCACATTTCAGTGATTTTCTCAGAAACTATGAAAGATAGAATGGATCCAAAAGATGCATATTAAAGTTAGATATTTAGGGAATGCAACAAGAGTTTAATTATTGCTGTGGTTTCATTCATTTGGCTATAATTCGCATTTAATGATTTTCTCAGAAACTATGAAAGATAGAATGGATGCAAAAGATGCATATTAAAGTTAGATATTTAGGGAATGCAACAAGAGTTTAATTATTCCTGTGATTTTATTTATTTGTCTGTAATTCGCATTTAAAAGTGAAGTAAAGAAAAAAGCAGTATCTTTACATTTCAGTGATTTTCTCAGAAACAATGAAAGATAAAATGAATCGAAAAGATGCATACTAAAGTTAGATATTTAGGGAATGCAACAAGATTTTAATTATTGCTGTGATTTCATTTATTTGGTTGTAATTCGCATTTAAAAGTGAAGTAATGAAAAAAGCAGTATCTTCACATTTCAGTGATTTTCTCAGAAACTATGAAAGATAGAATGGATCTAAAAGATGCATATTAAAGTTAGATATTTAGAGCATGCAACAAGAGTTTATTTATTGTTGTGATTTCATTTATGTGGATGTAATTCAAAATTGAAATTATTAAAAAGTATTGATGATATTTTTTTTTATTTTTCAGTAATTAATGTGTGCAGTAGCTGTTCCAATTTTTTTTAAGTGATTGTTGCAATAAGAAACAAAACAAAAAATGTATCGAATGTATCGAAAGTGTAATTATTGCTGTGGTTTCATCCATTTGGCAGTAACTTCACATTTCAGTAATTTTCTCAAAAACTATAATAGATAGAATGGATCCAAAAGATGCATATTAAAGTTAAATATTTAGGGAATGCAACAAGAGTTTAATTATTGCTGTGATTTTATTTATTTGGTTGTAATTTGCATTTAAAAGTGAAGTAATGAAAAAAAGGAATATCTTCACATTTTATTGATTTTCTCAGAAACTATGAAAGATAGACTGGATCCAAAAGTTGCATATTAAAATTATATATTTAGGGAATGCAATAAGAGTTTATTTATTGCTGTGATTTCATTTGTTTGGCTGTAATTCAAAATTGAAATTATTAAAAAGTATTGATGATATTTTTTTTTATTTTTCAGTAATTAATGTGTGCAGTAGCTGTTCCAATTTTTTAAAATGATTGTTGCAATAAGAAACAAAACGCATTGTTCGAAACAATTAATCATTGTGTTCTTGCGATTCGTATATTCGCGCACGTTTCGATTATGAATGTGAACGCGTTATTGTTGTGATTGCAGCAGGAATAAATGAGTCGGTGCGGGCATTGTGAGTTGTTTATGTACGTTTGCATGCATTTTGCAGCCGACCGTCGTATGCAGTTATTTATATAACTATGTATTCGTATAGTACATAGAGTTAGTCTCTATATAATACGTATACACTCACGCACACATAAATAGATGTTATCTGAGGTTTCACACTCTCTCGGCAAACATGTGTGAACGCATTTCAGAACGCAATTACGTGCGTTACGTTACCCCCTCGAACGTCGGCGGGGAGGGGAAGTCCCGTACCTTCGTCCGCGGATGTTAAATTAATTGTTCCATTAGCCATGGGTGTAATTAGCTAAATTCTTTGTAGTCTGTTGACTTTGGTGAGTGTGAATAACCTTCGAGGTTGATAGCTAAATGCGGCTTCCATTCACCGTCTCCCACAAAAAACGTCGAACTTGTGCGAGGGGGGAAATTTTGGAAGAGAATCCCATCGATATTTTCCACGCGACAGCTTTCTATCCTCGCATTTTACCTCGTCCATGCATTATTTATCCATCTACTCGTTTTTTTTTTATACACATCCCTACTTTCTCGGGCTTCTTTTTTATTCACTCCCCCATCGATTCGCTGTTAAAATCCATCCGACGATGAAGAATACTTACACCTACCGACTCACATGAAAAACTCGAAGGGAAAAATCAGACATGGAAATTTATGGTAATGGATTTTATATACTTCAACAACTTTTATCAGACATCAGACTTTGATTTAAAAAAAAAAGTCACAATCTTTTTTTTTTCAATAACTGAAATTTCATTGAAAATTCTATAAAGAACAATTGAAAAATTGAAATTTTTGATTAATTGTTATTAGTTATTAGAAGAATGGAAATGCTATAATTATTTTTGTAAATTTTATAAAAAAAAACAATAGAAAAAATGAAAATTTTGATAAATTGTTATTAGTTATTGGAAGAATGGAAATGCTATAATTATTTTTGTAAATTTTATAAAAAAAAACAATAGAAAAAATGAAATTTTTGATTAATTGTTATTAGTTATTGGAACAATGGAAATGCTATAATTATTTTTGTAAATTTTATAAAGAAAAAGAAAAGTTTTGTTTGTTTGAAATAAAAAATTTGAAAAAATAATCAATGTGTAAAAATAATGCTGCAGTAAAAATAAAAGTGTTTCGTTTTATGTACATTTTTTTTTTTGGTTTGTTTGTGTTACATGATGGTAATTTATAAGCAGAGGCGAGGCGAAAAATATGCGCTCGTTCCGTCTAGTCGTCGAGTTAAATATGTTGGGAAGGCGGCGTCGTGCGCTTTAAAAGTGCTTAAGAGGAGAGAAAGTGGATGGTTTTAGGGACGAGAGGTCGTGCGTGGGAGGACAAAGAGGGACGAGAAGGAGAGAGAATAAAAAAAAAAACTTGTAGCAAATGGGGTGAGAAGGACGTCGCCGCGCAGATTTGTTACATTATCAATAAAGCGTGTACAAGGAGACAGTTTACAAATTTTATAGTCAGTTCATTAATAAAGAACGTTTGTAAATTAATTTATTTGTCTAATTAATATGATATACATACAGTGGAACCTCGCATAAGGAGTGATGATGAGAAGAGAACTCCCGGATTTCACGTCTTCTACATCATTTTTAAAACTTGTGTACATCTTCGATTTTCTTTCTCATCTTTGTTTAAAGCGGATTATACTTTGCAAATATAATTTGTGTTTGCTGTACATGCAAAACACAAATGTATTGTGTCCAACCCTTATTACAATATATTAACAGACAATGTACGCTTTTTTATATAAAATATTAAAAGTATAAAGAAACTTCCAACAAGTCCCCGAATTGATACAAGTAATATAAACAAATATAAACTCACTTCACCGTGTGTGAATTGGAAAACAATTCCTAGTGTTAGTGGTCATTCTAGTTGCATCTCAGTGTTGTTTGTGATCACATATATTCCCAAACTTGTGTTCAGACATGTTATTTGTGATTAACATTACCGTAATTTACGTAATTTACATTAGTTTATATGGGTATTATACGAGTATTTCACTATATAAAAATCCGGAAATTTTGGAACGGATTTATTGGAAATATTATTTTCCATAAAATATGAATAACAACATGAAATATCAATAATAAATTCCATAAATATTAATTGAAAACATCTCCTAAATCTTCTAATTAATTTGATTATGTGTTTCTTGTTTAATTGTTTATGAATAAAAGAAATAAAAACAGATTTGTAAACATTGTAAAAGCATGTGCGTTGAGGATTCTTGGATCGTGGAGTTTCTGATGAAAGAATAAATCACGTGCCAAAATCCTCGCGGTGAACAACACCGAGAGAAAATATACGCATTTATTTCTAGGTTCGCGCGGTTTATTTTTAGGATTCCGTAAAAATACGCAGTTTTGTCATTTTGCCAAAAAGCTTCTGCATAGAAGCACCTCAACACTTTATAAATTTTCAATTGCAATAATATAAAAATGTAAAAAATAAATGTTAGTAAAATAATATTAATATTCAATAATATTAAGGAATTTGTTAATTTATGTTTAATACAAAAGTTTGTTTTCATTGAAATTTTGTGATCAAATGTATTTTCAAAGAAATAATTAAAATTTATTAACGATTCATAATTTGATTCACTTTAAAAATTATAATTTTTTGTATAAATACTTAAATTTTTACAAATAATTTCGTTTAATCCAATAAAAAAAATATATTAATTGAAATTTTATTGTGAAAGTAACCTAATTTTAAAGTTAATCATAATTTATCAACAATTGTTATTAACAAATGATATTTTATCTTAAATAATTTAAGTAGTATTAATTTAAATTTTGTCATCACTGTTGCAAATTTGGTATTTCCTGAGTCAAGCGAATAAAATCACTGTGACTTTGTGTACCTTTTCTTTACGTATTCAACTGTGTCTCCTATACTATCTGTCCAATCTTGAATAAACACAATGAGCGAATGAGTAAGTTTGTTCAAGATTAGATTACGTGGGCAGCGTCTTTTCAACTCATTGTGGGAGCGGATTTACCCACAAATACCTTCATTACAGCCGGATTATCCCAGTATCCCACCACAGTAGATAATTTTGATTTTCAATATTTTAACAATCATTAATTTATTGTTTTTTTTGCTTTACTCACTACATTAATTAATAAATTAAATCACAATCTTGTCAATATATTATATAAGTTTTGAAAACTTTCTTTAATGCAAAGATATTATTGTATATTTTATGAAAAATTAAGTAAATGTACCAAAAATTAATTATTTTTTTTTGTAATTAAAGTTTAGCCATTAATATATTGATATAATAAAGAATAGAAAGAATTGATATAATAGAAAATACAGTTTATAAAAGTTATCTTTTAAGTTGCTTATTGCAAAAAAAACTACTGGATTCTTGTATTTTCTATAAGAAAAGTGTCAATCCTTTATAATATGAATTTTCGATTTGTAATTATAGCTCAACGTTTCATAAATTCATATACTAAAGAATATATAGTTTTGAATAGTTGTTCAATGTAAATAACTACTTGATTCTTGTATTATTCAATAAAAAAGTGTTAATCTTTGGATGTTGTTTCTTTTTACTTTAAAAGAAAAATTTTCGATTTGTAATAAAAGTTTAACGTTACATAAAAAATACAGTTTGTATAAGTAAACAACTTATGCAAGAAAAACTACTGGATTCTTGTCTATAAAAAAAGTATTAAACTTTAAGTGTTTTTTTGACTTTACAACAAACATTTTCGATTAGTAATACAAGTTTAACGTTATATAAAAAATACAGTTTGTATAAGTTGTTTAATGCAAAAAAAACTACTGGATTCTTGTCTATAAAAAAAAAAGTATTAAACCTTGGATGTTTTTTGACTTTACAACAAGAATTTTCAATTTCTAATTAAAGTTTAATGTTTCATAAATTTGTATACTAAAGAAAATATAGTTTGTAATAGTTTTTCCAATGTAAATAACTTAACTACTTGATTCTTGTATTATTCTATAAAATAATAGTATTAATCTTTTGATGTTTTTTTTACTTTAAAACAAACATTTTCAATTTGCAATAAAAGTTTAACGTTACATAAGAAATACAGTTTGTATAAGTTGTTTAAAGCAAGAAAAACTACTGGATTCTTGTCTATAAAAAAAAGTGTTAAACCTTGGGTGTTTTTTGACTTTACAACAAGAATTTTCAATTTGTAATTAAAGTTTAACGTTTCATAAATTTATATACTAAAGAAAATATAGTTTGTAATAGTTTTTCCAATGTAAATAACTTAACTACTTGATTCTTGTATTATTCTATAAAATAATAGTATTAATCTTTTGATGTTTTTTTTTTTTACTTTAAAACAAACATTTTCGATTTGTAATAAAAGTTCAACGTTACTTAAAAAATACAGTTTGTATAAGTTGTTTAAAGCAAGAAAAACTACTGGATTCTTGTCTATAAAAAAAAGTGTTAAACCTTGGGTGTTTTTTGACTTTACAACAAGAATTTTCGATTTGTAATTAAAGTTTAACGATGGACATGCAATTGCAGGATCAAACAGCGTCGAGCAATTTCAGGGTTTTGGGATGGGAGATCAAACGGGCACGGGATCCGCATTATCCCGTTTGCTGGATTGATGCCGTTTACACCGAAACAGGGTTCGGCTTAATTGCGTATTTGATTGTAATCTGTTTAAACCGAGCCGCCACCCTCCTCCGCCGTGCATAGCATGTATGCTTTATTAATTGAAATCACGATAATTAGCCATTTCAGTTAATTGCGTGCTCATGTTAACTATCGTATAATTAAGATTGTCACATCAAATTTTCCAGAAAAAAATCATGAAAATATTGTAGTTAAAAATTTCATGGTTAAAATCAAGTAATTTCATCATTAAATATGTAAAGAAAGTCAATTTCTGTCATTTCAGTTATATACTATAATTAAGATTGTTACATCATTTTTTTTAGAATAACAAGAATTAAAAAATTCATGAAAAATTAAGAAATTTTATTAGATTTATTTGAAAAGTAAGTTAGAAATATTAATAGAAATGTTATAAATTTGAGTTACATTTTTCATGGTTAAAATCAAGTGATTTTCAAAGATTTATAGGGATATATATGGGAAATGTTTCAATATTTACCAAAAATTAGTATACAAAATTATTATTATTATTGGTTTCAAACAGTGCGGGACGTTGGTGAAATTAAATACCCGCATTATGGGAGGTATTGCCGCATATTATCTAGTAAATGTATACATTAACCCTTTTTTAAATTATTTTACTTTTACATCATTGGAAACTAATTAGATTGCTAATTATGACATTGATTTTGTTTTTTTCACAACAATGAGTCTAAATTACACATTTCCTATTACATTATGTACATGTAATTTAATTAGTATATGACATAATTCTATTTTTTTTTTTTCCATTGTTCGTTGCAGTTGTTGAGGATGAAGCGTGCTTTCGTCCCCCTACATTTTGAATGGGCAAACAACAGGGTCTGAAGAGGGTCGTGGGGTTGCGATGGGGGAGACTCGAATCCTCCCGACAACCGATAGGTGTCGCCACGATATTCTAAAAAAAAAAAAACTTCAAGAAGAACAATCTCACAAGAAGTTACTAAACTTGTTACCAAGGAAAAACAAACTAATACACCATCATTATACAACGAACCAATTAAAAAAAAATAAGTTTAATTATCGTGGAGCCGGTATATTTGCATGCATATTAATTGTGTAATTATTGTATAAAGTCGCATAGGAAACGACGGGTTCCTTCTCGCGGCGTTAATTACAGTTATTACTCATTACGCGACATGATGCATCGACAATTCTTCCTTCTAAAACCATTCCACATCCGAAACCAATTTCGGACGATGCGGAAAAGTGAAAATCTTAAGTGTTTTCTTCATAAAATTGTGTATATTTCTTCTGCCAATTGACAAAACAATCAAAAATTTAAACGTTTTCATAATCATTTTCTCTACAACTTTTCGAAAAAGTATTTTTTTCATTTACGCAACTTGGATTTATATAGATGCATATATTATAGATGCATTTCTTAGAAAGTGTTAATTCAAATTACATAAATTCAAGACCGTTTGTTTGAAACCGGACTAATCGAGGAACTATACTATATTAAAGAAGATTTTCTAAAAAAAAAGTTTGTGAATGTAAATTTCAATAATTATTTTATTAGATGAATTAAAAAAAATGATGCAAATATAAGGAAGATATTAAAAACAGTTTTTTTAATGAATGGGATTTTGAAGTGTATTGTAAAATGGTTTTTTTTTTGTGTTATTGGGATTGAATATGTGCAGTTGCATAGAAATTCCGGTGGATGCTTACGAAGCGGGATTAGTTTTTAATAGACTTGCCCATTGATGATGGAGAGTGGAGAGTATTTTGGTGCGATGAGTGGTGTTCAGTCGTGTGGAGCAGCTTTCAATCATCGTGTGAATCAAACGCATCATACAATGTGCAGATGAGAGAGAGAGAGAGAGCGAATTGATGAGAATGGACACATAAATGGAAACGAGTGTTGGGATTCAATACGCGAGAGGAAATTAAAGATCTTTGATGGAAATATACAATAATTCAATAGAAAACAAAATATTTAATATAGAAAAATGATATCAAATTATTAAACTTTTATTTTTGGAAATGGTAGAATTAGTTAGAAATTTTATGAAAATTTGTAATAAACTCAGAAATTTTAGTTAAATTTAAGTTAGATGAAACTTTTTTTTCTTGTATATAAAGAATGAACTTTAATAAACTATATATTTTCCATTTTGTTCGATGACTTTTTGGCATATTTTGGCTTTTGGCATATCAATTTCCTGATTCCGCGCTCATAGAACTTCTGGTCCTTATTAGCAAAAAAACTGAATGAAGTGCGATTTAAGATCATCATTATTAGTAAAAGTTTCACCATTCAAAGAGATTTGCAAACTTCGAAATAAATTTTAATTTAATGGTGAAAGATCATTGCTGCATCATTGGATTTGCATTGTTTAGGTGAAACACGATTTGCCAATTCTGGCCGTTTTTCCTTGATTACTTCCTCCAGATTCATTACTTATAGACAGTACACATCTGAATTGATGCTTTGATTCCTTGGATTTAACATAGCTCAAAATGCAGAAGACACTTGTAATCGCAGCAAATTGATGATATTTTAGACTTAGATTCAATTAATTGACAATTTTAGCAAACATTTAAATATCTTCTGTTAATAGACATAAAAGATAGAGAAAATCTTCATATTTTTTTTTTACTCACTATTAAAGTTATTTACAAATTTGATTTGGTTGTATGGAAAATTGTTATGAAAATGTATTGAAATACTCAAATTCTAATGAATCTTTGTATTATATTGTCTAATATTCTCACTATTAAAGTTATTTACAAATTTGATTTGGTTGTATAAAAAATTGTTATGAAAATATATTGAAATACTCAAATTCTAATGAATCTTTGTATTATAAATAAATATGAGAGAATTTCGTCTGCTTAAAGCACAATTTATAAATAGTTGAGAGGAAATATCTATGGTTAATAAACATTTATACAAATTTCATAAATAGAAATAAAATTAAACTAACAGCAAATTAAACATTTTTCTTTTGTAATTGACATCAAATAGAAATCAAATTTTCATTAATTAATTAAACCTATTTTCAATCCTTTGTTGTCGTATGAAAACTTGTTCTAAAAGTAAAAATAACATTGAAATACATAAACGATTTTAATATATTTATAGGTTGTAAATAAATGTGAGAAAATTTGGGTTATTAATTTAATAATTAAGAAATTGAAAGAAATAATAATGCTGAAAGATCTATGCTTAGTAGATCTTTGCTTATAGTTGTTAATTATTAGAATTATATATATTAATTTATATGAAATTTTGTTAACATTCTGTACGTTCTGTGACTTTTGCAATAAAATTGATGATATTTGTGTATATAATATTTACTGAAAGCAGCAGCATTCGTTCTATTTTCGGTTATAAGTCTATTATTTCTTCATTTTCTGTTCTCCTGGTCATATTCCTTAGATAACATATGTTCCACCCACACAAACTTTCATTTTGAAAAATGAAATTGTATACAATAGACACACACATAAACAAACATTGGAATCAAAATCTAAAAATAAATAATAGTATTTGAGTGAATACTCTGGTTGTATAAATCATTCATTGAGGTATCAAGAATTGTTTTAAAAAAGTTAAAAAAGATAATTGTAAATATTTCATTTAAGAAATTGTAATTTCTTAACAAATAACATAAGTTGTTTATTTATATGAAACAGTAATTTGTTAATAAATAATTTAACTTAATATTGTTTATTTTGAAATAATAGGTTTACTAACTATAATATATAATTTATGTAAGTTGCATTGATAATGCATTCAATGTAAATTGTATTATTTTCATAATTATATAATAATGGATGAGCATGGTTTGATTATGGGTGGATATGTTAAGGCCCGATGAACAAAGAAACAAGCTGCTGCTGCTGCTGGTGTGTCGTGTGCAGTTGGTCTTTCCGGTCCTGCGTTTCGCGTATCCAAGGATGACCGGTTTTCGTTTTCAATGAATGAACGAAAAGGAGAACAATGGGAGGGGCGGGGCGAGCGGCCCCGAACTACCCTTGCAACCTACTACTACTACTGCTGCTGCTGTTTTCCGGGGGTATGCGAGGGGTGCACACGCACAAACATCAACAACAAGAAAGAAACGCTGTCTCCATCTGTTGCCCAAAATACAAAACGTCTTCTACAAAATTACAATTTGAACACCAAAGGAAACTTATATAAATTATTTAAACGTAAAAACTTAATTATAATTACTATTTAAGATATTTTTGTATATTCTTAAAATGAAAAACATAAAATTATTAATTATAAATATTGTGAAGATAAACGTTTCATTAATTTAATTTACATAAAAATTTTTAGGATACGATTTTATAAGAAAAATGAATATTTTAATTAAATTTGACTAAAAAAAAACGTACATTCATGATCACAACAAAGCAAATAATTTTAATAAGTAAACAGATTGTACTAACATTTAACTAACTTCGTTGAGGTGTCATGGCGATTCTCGGCAATGCGTTTTCCTTTAAGGGGTCAATTCTAGGACGATACGTCCATATATTGGTAAGTGTGTTGGCAATTAAACTTTATATTGCTTAGCGGCAAGTAAAGTGCAAAATGGATAAAAAAAAATATGTCATGTGGCCAGTTTTATGACCATTCGAATCGGCTCCAAAGGTCAGTTCGGCAGTAAATCGTATTGTAAAGCACACTGTTATCTGTATCGAAGGCGTAATAACCGGAGATATGCTTACGTAATTTCAATTTCTAGGAAAAACGCTTGTGAAAATCCATTACAAATATACAATAGACAAGCAATTTCTCTATTTGCGTATTACTTAAATAAATATATAAACTTAATAATACTTTTGCATAATTATACATGTACAATCATAATTACAGTTTTGTAGAACGTAAATTTGAATAGCAAAAAATTATTGTTTTTAACAATACATTTTTCTTCTTTGATTTGAGAAAATCTAAAAAAAAAATCAATGTTAATGTTAATTCTAATTACATTTAATAGTTTATATATAAAGATGTAATAATTATTGAAACAAACCAAATTATATATTTGTACATTTTCTTACGTATTTACTTATTTTTTTTTTAAATGTATTTGTTTACATGAATTCTTTCACACTTCTCCACAATTATATACATTGAATAATCATTATATTTTATAAATTTACAATTATTCATCTATTTTCTTTCACCTTTTGAAATACTTTATTTTTTTTTTGCAGTTTTTCATTTCCAAAATTTACGTCTTTTTCTTAAAATTTATACACTATTTTAAGTAAATAAATTTGTCAGTCATTATTTTGTTGCAGTAAAAATTTATTTGTTAATGCAGTTTTTAGCAGTTTACATAGAAATTTCGTTGCATTTCTCATATATTTACTCGAGTTTTTTTTATGTATTTGTTTACACGAATTTTTACACATTTCTGCACAGTTTTACAATTAACAATCATTATTTTTTATAAATTTATAATTATTCATCAATTTTCTTTTACTTTGTTTCTTTGCCGTTTTTCATTTACATCTGCTTCTATTAATTTATACACATTTTTTAGTAAATACATCTATCAGTATTATTTACTATTCATTTGCACTAAAAATGTGTTTGTTAATGCAGTTTATATACAGATTTTGTTGAAAACCCGATGTTAAGTTGTTCTTGCGGTTTGTTTACAATGATTGATTTCTTTGTATTTCATGCAAATAGTTAACATTTAAACGTTATTTTTAAGCAAACTATTTACTTAGTTTTGACTTAAACTTGAATATTTAGCTCAAAGCAGTTTTTATTTCATTCATCATACAATTTTCATTGTATATATTTCAAATAGTTAAAAATGTTGTATAATTTCTTGCAGTAATTATTTTAATTAATTTATTAAATGTAAGCAACTTTTACCTAAATGAAAGTAAGTGAAAAAATACAACATTTTTAAATATTTCTTTTTAAATATAATGTTATTTGTTAACTTTTGTGTTTAACAAAAGTTTATTTTATAATCATAAATATTTAATTACGTATAATTTATTTGAAATTTCACAAATTAAGAAAATTTCGTGAATGTTCGAATTTTTTAATATTTCGATAAAAATTTGTTAAAAATTACTAGTTTCTTTCTTATTTTTTTTTGTATTCTTTAAACGTTGATTTGTAATTGAATATTCGTTAAAAGTTACAATATATTTCGTGAATGTTCGGATAACAAAAATAATGTTTAACTTAGTCAAACTTTTACTTTCGTTTAGTTGATATTTCAATGATATTAAAAGTTGCTATAGATATTGATTAAGAGTCGTATTTTATGAACGCTTTGACTGTGGCAGATGGAAACCGTGTGTTTGCATTTCAATTAAACTTTGACCGACCTTTCTCCATCCATCTAATAACGTGTAACGTGGAGCGCACTTGCAGCGTTGTCGATTTTACCACGTTACAAACGTTCGGCCATTAAATCCGTTATTGCGGTCCCCATAATATGTAATAACTTGACGTTTCCATTTTACGGTCTCACACTTAACATTTTATGATCGATGTCTGCAAGCGAAAAAGGCGTAAAAAATTATTATTATCCTCATTTTCATTCAATTCCACATCTAACAAAATACTCAACATTTTCTTAAAATAAGTTTAACATTTAGAATAATTATGAAAATGATTAAAAAAAAACAGTATTAATTAACAAAATACTATAAATAAATCAATATTTGACAATTAGCGAAAGTTACGCAATAAATAAGAATGATAGAATTTGAATGAGTGATTGGAATTTTAATATTATTAGAATAATAAAAGCAACACCAGTTTAATAAATTCACATTATTTCTTTCTTTATTTGAAGGTAAATTTGTTGAATAATTTCTGTTCTTCTATACGATAATGACCTTCTTTATATAATTTAGCCGTTTTTATTGTGTACGTTTTGAATGCGTTTCCGCGAGAAAAGCAAAGTGCGAAGTGCGAAATTCTATTTATAAATTTATCCACGACCTTTCAGCCACAGCTTTATTACCCATTATTCTTTTAATACTCAGGACTTTCAGATTCACTTCCTCCTATTATTGGGATAAAATATTACACCCAATCATCATCATCGTACACACGGATTCAACAATCGATCTTCGTTAATTGAGAGCGAAATTATCTCAATTAGAACGTCAATTACACGGCTCTCAATTATGCAGTAACGTCCAGTCCAGCATAAATTGTTTATTAACGAAATAATAATAATGTTCCCGGTCTGGCTGGCTACTTTCATCTCTGATCAATCATTCAGCCCCAATCAACGTCATCGGAAAATTGATGCTAATCGATGTTTTAATTACGTCGATGCTAATTAAACCGATTCGAAAATCCGTTTCGGGTTTGGTGTGAAATTGAGGCCTGTTCTTTTATTTAGTTATTTTTTTTTCTTTACACTCGTTATCCGTCGCTTCAATTTACATCCAATATTAATCTATTCATTAAAAGTTTAATAACGTTTTAATTAATCCTCTTTAATTACTTTAACATCCAGATATTAAAATCAACTAATAATAATATAACTAACCTGATATAACTTAAGGTAACTTTATTAAATGTAGCAATGAAAAAAACTATTATTTCTTAATATTTTTTTTATAAAATTAAATTACCAAATCACTGAAATATTTTGAAGATTACTTAATAATTAAGGTAATACAAATAAACTTAAAGGTTTTCATAATAAAATTTTGTTTTTTTTTACAAAACCTTCAAAGAAAACACAACTATTTCTTATTGTTTAATATATAGGGTGTCCGAAAATTAACACAAGATTTGAATTTGTGCAGTAAAGTGATGGCAACCCCAAAAAATAAACAATTTGACAACTGAGAGGTTAGGGTTAGTAAAAATCGGGCGTTGAATGGATTATTGAGCATCATCAAGTGGATGCTGATTTTTCGAGCAAAACCATCCTAATTTCTAAAGAATTTACTAATCTTAAAATTTGTAATTACAAAAAAAAGAGTTTTGGCAATTTTTTTTTTCCAATTTATACAAAATCTACATAAATATGTTTTATCGAAATTGCCATGAAGCATCCTTAGCAACTATGTAGCGTTAGTAACTTTGCAGCGTCTATAACAACCATGAAGCATCCTTAGAAACCTTGTAATTTATGATTCAAAAAAAAGGACAACCTAAAGACTAAAAACTGTGTTTTCTATTTAATTCAAATCTTGCGTTAATTTTATAAGTTATAACAATAAAACTTATAAAATTAACGGAAATGTGAATAAATCTTCAATTTTCAGAAAACATAAAAATCGTTTCTAATTCTTTTTTATATTGCATTTTTATAATAAAGATTATAGAAACTTAGGAAAATAGAGATTGGATTTACATTGAAATTTATTAAAATTCATATGCGAAGAACTAGAATAAAATATTCTTTAACAATAACGAAATTTTGGTTTTATAAATCTATAATTATTACTAAATATTATAAATTGTATATTATAATTGTGTTATTTGTGTAATTTTCTATATAATTTTTGATGTTGGTGTTGATTTTCTGTATATTCTTGATTAATTTGAAATTGATTTAGAATTCATATGTAAGGTTTGTGCATGAATCATAATTGAGGTTTTATAAGAACGTAGATGGAGGAAACAATGGAGAATTTCGGAGTGATGCTGAAGTGAAGTAAAGAGTGGTCGGTTTCTCATCGGCTGCTTTCACTCCACGGCTTCGTTTAACACAATGCCGCGTGGTTGTAAAAAAAAAAAGAAGTAGAAGGAAGCAAAAATGCGCGAAAGTTTAGAAAGTTTTCGCATTGTTGTTCAATGCGAAGAAACGAAACGTGGATCGGATGCGGAAGCGCGTGAGAAGTGCGTGCGTTGTGGATGCGCGCGTTCCATCAGGAGGCTGCACAAAAGGCAGTAACTGATTATTTTCGGGTGGAAAAGTAGACCCGCCTCCGATGTTCTGATCTCCTGGTCTCCGGTATCCCAAAAAATGCCTTATTCTATCGAGTATAATAATTATTGATTGGAAACCGTCGTTTGGGACTGATCGGTAAAAGCTGATGGTAAAATTGAAGAGAAAGAAGCGGTGGTAGTAGTAGTAAAAAAAAGAGAAAACCGAAGAAGGAAAAATTGTAATAAAAAATAATAAACTCGGTGCGTGTGCATGACTTGCATTTCGAAATGGGTCGTGTTTCCAAACCTACACTTACACAAAATGACGCGCATTGAATTCATAAACATAGGCGTTAGGGGGAGAGAGAGGAGCGGAGCGAGAAAGAGAGAGGCAGAGCAGTCGGCCAGATCAGGTCTTCGACCCATCGCTGCGATGGTAATCCAACGAGATCTGATCTGGTCGGATGCTTTGGGTCTCTCCACGGACGGCCGTAATGGGAGGCCTCGGCAATTAAGGCGAATTTTTATTCGCCTGCCTTTTACCTGCCTCTCTTCCTTTCATCATCCATCAGGCTGACGTCTCCAACAAATCCTCGTTGTCTCCATTGTTTCTTCTATATGTGTATGTGTGTGTGTAGGTTTTTTAAAGCATTGTTGCAAATTTTGTTGGGAACGGCGTCCTCGGGCGACGTTGGAGAAGCGTCGCGATCGATAAGAAAACGCGCGTGCGTACTGTTTGCGGCGTCGCGACGCTTCGCAAGGGTCACGAAAGGACACCACGAGGATGCAGTACATCCATCATCATCCATACATGATTATGAGGATTGTACCTTAATAATTGATGGAATGAACGTCCGCAAACGGACGTAATAACATGCAACGACTAAATTACATCTTACATCTATATCCAAACTGATTACTATTTAATTAGTTTACATCGAAATTACGTCGCATTATCATGTTACATAATAACAATTACTTGTATTACAGACACAACCAAAATGTAACCTACATATTAATAAAATACATAACAAAATGGTGCAATAATTCGACTTTCTACTCAATTCCAAGTAAAAACGTTTATTTTACTTTTTGTAAATGTTTAATAGAAAATCAATAATGGAAACGAAACAAGCATTAATATAAATTATACTTGATGAATTAATATATTTCTATATAATAAGTATACAGAAATAATTGAGAATTTGTAACGTGTTTTTGCGCTTTACTTTTTGCGTATATTTCATTAACTTTTCAATTTAAATGAAAAACCAATATATAAAATTGTTCACAACTAATTAATAAAGAAAACTGTTATTATTGTAGCGATCTGTCTATAACTAATCTTGAGATATAAGCTTTTGAAATTAGCGAATCTGAATGCATGAAACGCATTGCTGTAGTTTATCCTAAATAACTTAGTTATTAAAGGTGGATACTACAAAATCAATAATGTAGATGAAAGATATATTAATAGAGAATAAAATACATGTATTGATATTTTGATACCTTTACTGGAAGTCTGGTAATGTATAATAAATGGACGAAAATTGAGTTGAGTTTTTGTTAAATCAAGCGCTTTGATTTTTATGTATATTTCAGTTATTAGTAAAGTTAATTGAAATATTAATTGATATTACTAAACTTAAAGAAATAACGAAAACATCTGTTCCTATTACTAATATTTACCTATTACTAATTTTGAATAAAACGCGTTTGAAATTGCTATAATTCAAAATATGAAAAGCGTGATTTTAGTTTTTCATTAATAATTTAGTTGTTAAAAGCTACAAGAAGGAAATCAATTATATAGTTGAAATAATAGAGAATTATATTTGTGTATGTTTAATAACATTTTCGTAATGTTTTCATACATAGGAGAAAATCAAGCGCTCTGATTTTGATGTATATTTCAGTTATTAGAAAAGTTGAATGAAATATTATTTGATATTCCTAAACTTATATAAATAGCTATAAAAACTGTTGTTACTAATCATATTTAACTATAACCAATTTTGAATAAACCGCGTTTGAAATTAGTGTAGTTGAATGTATGAAAAAGCGTGATTTCAGTTTTTCGTTTATAACTTAGTTATTAAAAACGACATCTATGAAATGAATAATAGAAACGAAACATTAATAAATAGAGAATGTAATACATTAACTGATATCTTTGTAATTTTAATACAATTTTTGTTATGGATGAAAAATTGATTAAAGTAAATGTGATTTCTTGTAAAAACAAGCGCTTCGATTTATATGAATATTTTGGTTATTAGTAAAATTGAGTGATATATTAATTTATATTACTAAACTCAATGAATTAAGAAAGCAAAATGTTAATATTACAATGTTTTATCTATTACGATTGTTGAGTAAAATGCATTTGAAATAAGTATAATTTAATACATAAACTTGTTAAACCGTGCACTGCACTTTTGTAAATATTCTATAAAGTATTAAATTTAGAAGCAAGGATAATTCACATTATTAAACATAAATAATTAAAGAATCAAATACATTTTATTGTAGATTTATGAATATAGTAGTTATGGAATAACACGCGTTTGAAGTTGACTAAATTAAGCGTATTGAAAATATGGCCGTAGATTAGTTTTTTTTTAATAAATAAATGCTTGTAAAAGTTACAAAATGTTAAAGAAAGATGCTTAAATAGAAAATACTATAACTTTTGAACATTTTTTTCTGAAAAATTGTTTAAAATTTTAGAACATTCTCTTGAATTTATGTAATTATTGCTTTATCCAAAGTTGCTACATGAAAATTCAGGAATAAAACTGAATAATACAGATCAAAATTGAAACTTTTTATGTTAAAACACACGTAAATTTAACAAAAATCTTGTGAACTAAAAAAACCATTTTGATTGAAATTTCTTACATAAATCGTCATTATTTAAAGTTATGAACTATCTCAAATACAAAAAATTAGTATCTAATAATAATTGAATTAAAAATATGCATTTTTCATAATATTTATGATCAAATAAAGTATGTTTTTTGGTATTGCTGAAAAACAAAGCATTCTTGTAGTTTCGTTATGTTGTGTCAACTCGTTTAATTTGCAATTGAGATTAATACAAAATTTACAATTTAAATCAGTTATTTTGTCTGGACATTTTTAATTTTAACCGCAAGGTCACGTTTGTTATTCTCTTCGCGCACATTTTTATTTACCGCAATAAATCAAAGAATTTCTCATTGTAATTAATAAAAAATAATAACATTCATTAGTTTAATAATGAATTTGATCATAATTTTATAACATTTTTAATAAAACATTTGAAAATATTGGAAATAATATAAAAATAATAGCAAATTAATCTGGTTTTTTATGAAAATTTATAAATTTATGTAAGTATTAAAAAAAAAACTTAATTTCACATTGGAACTAATAAAGTTAATAATATTTCTTTTAATTTGATCAGAAATTGTGTTGTAAATATCTGTAACTGTTATTGTAACTGTTCTTTTATACGGAATGAGGGTTACTACTATTATTTACGACGAGATCCTCGAGTTTCGTAGCTTATAGGGGCATCAAGAAGATTGCGTTTAATCACACTCAATAATGAAACTCTTACGAGTCCATTCGATCTAATCAAGATGAAACGAGAAGCTACAAATGAAACCCAAATACATAAAAAGGAGGCAGCAATTGCCTTGATAAACCTATAACAGATAACGTCCATTTCCTGTCCACATTCTACAGAAAAAAAAGGTAAAGAAAATAATTAGATTATCTTTGTTACAAAGTTAAAGCATTAATAATAATTATACGTATACATGCATGTGTTTTTACATAAAATGGTAGCATTACAGAAACACTTCTTTCTTCGTTTTCTTAATAACATAAAAGTTTACCATATTTAAATTCACTCAAATCTTCTTTGAAATGAAGAAGAAATGCTTGTGTTTCACTATAAAATGTAAATCTTGAATCGTCAAATTGCTGTAATTGATGATAACATCACTTTATTAGATTTCAAGATAATACAAAAGTTTAGCATATTTTCAATTCATTCAAATCTTCCTTGAAATGGAGAACAAAAACTTGTGTTTTCTTATGAAATGTAAATCTTTATTGATGCATCTTTCACATGAAATTGCTATAATGATGATAATGTTACAGAAACACTACTGTAAATTATATAAAATTTTACCGTATTTTTTCAATTCACCAAAATCTTCCAGAAGAAAAATTTCTTGTGTTCTGGAAGAAAATATAAATCTTGAATCAAAGCCGCATTACAGAAACACTACTTTTTAAAATAAATATTATTGAATATTTCAATTAACAAAAATCATGTTAAATATTGTTTAAAATAAATAAACAAGTAGAAGATTCATCGATCCGAACGTGTAGGGTTGTGATTAGTATTGCCTTTCCCTTCTACTAAAAAGCATTGTGACTTTGTTGTTTGTCTGTAAAAGGCGATGTAACAAATTGGAAGGGTTCCTTTGTTGTGTGCTGGCGTTGCATGCGAGGCAAATTCTAGCCCTTCCTAAAATCGATACGACATCATCCCCTGCGGAGTAATTGCGATGTTGGGTGGAGATACTGCGACCCCCGACTCGATGACAGAGGGAGCACCAGAAAATCCCTCTCTTCCCATTGCTCATAGCCATTTTAAGTACATTCAAACGACGATAATCATGAATCCAAGCAAACATCATAAGAACCCTAGTAGTTCAAAAGTATTGAATTTTTTCTTTTCTTAGTTCTTTTACAAAATCTCAATAGAAAATCATTAAAATAATGTATTTATTTGTTATGCTCAGTCCGGATTCGATCAGTCCGGATCTTAATTTGCACAAAATGACTATGAAAAATTAAAAATATTTGGTATTAGAAAAATTGAATCAATAAAATGGAGGAAATGAATAAAGTTGGTAAAATTTTAAGTAATTAAGAAATAGTGTAAAATTGGTAAGGAAATGAAGGTAAGAAGGAATAATTAAAAAAAAAAACTACGGTTGATGTTAATGACTTGATGAAAGTCTGTAATGGAATCTCATAACAATCAGTCTTTGAAAAGCATAGAGAATTACCTATTGAATTTAATTGGACACGAAGCGAGCTTTTCCTGGTTAATTAATTGCGACGAGAAAGTCATTGATTAGTAAAACTTTTGTGCATCGGAGATCCCGTACATTCGGTATCGCCTATATCCATCTGAAAGAGCTCTTCGATTTGAAGCGAGCCCAGAAACGGGCATTTTTGTGTGACTCCTGTTACCAGTACCGAAGCCCTGATCCTGAAGCGAGATGAGATATCTTCCCTCTCTTTCACTCACACCAAATCTCTCGTCTTCTGTCTCTATCTTTCGTTCAGTGTTGGTGTTATGCCCATGACAAAGGGGCTTTAATAAGTTGTAACGCGCAGCAGCCAGTTATCAAACAGACGATCTTAATGCCTTGCCCGCATTAATGAGGGACACGGCATTAAACGGGTTGCCTTTTTTGCCTTGCGGCCTCCACTGAAATGCAATTAAAAGAGGAACAAAAAGGAAATCATCGATGGAAAAACACATACGTACACACAGAGATGTGATGCGTCGTCCTTCTCCTCCTCATTCTTACACATATATTTTTTTTTGTTTATATCTTCCTTGATATAATTAGCCGAGGTTTATACTGGCGATCATAAAATAACGATCGCCGTGATCGTCGGAACCTAATTTAGTGTCCATTAAGTTGATTGATGTAACTGCTGCTAACTAATTCAATATCAATCCAGTTTAAATCGCTGAAATCTTCATTCAAGTTTTTAATCTAATCATTATTTTAATTTATTAAATTTATTTCATTAAAAATGTATGCATATTTAGTTTAATGATTGTTTCAGTTTTGAAAATTGATTATTGTTATAAATTTTTATTTTATTGAAAGGCTTCCTTTAGTTGTTCTACAAATTTTGTAAATGTTTATGAATGAATTTTCATTGATATAAAATTCATTCATTTTTACTACGAACATTGTAAATTTTGATGAATGACTTGAAATTATGTATACTTAGTTTAATGATTCTTTCAGTTCTGGAAATTCATTCATTTTTGTAAAGAATATTGAAATTTTTATGAATGATTTGTTTTATTGAAATACTTGGAATTATATATATTTAGTTTAATAATTTTTATAGTTTTTCTACAACATTTTTTGTAACTTTTATGATTGAAAGACTAAAAATTACGCATATTTCATTTAATTTCTACTTGTTATAAAAAAAATCTAATTATGTTTTCTCTTAAAGACCTAAATTTTTGAATACACATCTAATTTATTGTCTTTTTCATTTACTATTATTACTAAACTATCGTGTTTAGATTCATCCAATTTATCATGGATATAATCATCATTATCTTACAATTTAATCCCAATTTTCTACTAACGTTTATTCGCTTTATTTTTTTATTTTGTGAGTTACTTTCGTAATTTGACACTGCATGGATTTGCGTGTCGGAAACAATTGCAGACGAAAGCCTCATTGGGTTTCAGAATCGATTACGTAAACCGCAGGGGAGCAGTTGCGGTCCCAAGTGCTGCCAGCCAACCCTCCCCCTTTCTCTCCTCGCCACCCTACAACATATCAATCCATCCATCCCTCTTCCAACCACATCAATCCGCGACATCCGTTTCACTCGCTCCCGCACGAATGAGAGCAGATCGGGCGTTCCGTTCAAAACCACCGGGAGTAATAGTACTTCAAGATACGCAATTAATCAACATCAAAACCTACCACACCGTATTATTAATACCAGTTATACAATCAACATCATCAAGAAATTCATACTTTTTTAAGCATTGTTTATAATAATATAACAGTGTAATCTTTAATATATATCAATTAATTATATTTTCATGTAATTATTGAGTATAGAAACTTTTGTATACGAAAAAAATTAGATTAAAAAAACTTTAACTATTCTTTATATAAAATCACTAAATGAAAAATATTTCAAAAAATATAAAATAACAACATTTTATTAAATAAATTTATAAATAAACAATTTAGAAAAAGACGATAAAATAAATATTTTTTACAACTTTTAAAACATTATTATAACTTTTTATGAAAATAATTTGTTAACAAATAGTTGACAAAATATTTTGAACGATAGAAGATAAAATAGTTACGTGGAATGGACAAAATTGAGGATTTTAATGAAACTTTCAAATATAGTTTTAATTATTAACTTTTTTATGAATAAAATTTGCAACGAAACAAATCTTAAATTCGTTAACGTTATTAACAATCAAATTTGTAAGAAAAAAAAAAAATTAAAAGGATTGTGGTGTTAATGATAAACTTTTTTCATGAATCAAATTTGTAAAGAAACAAATGTTAAAGGTTTCTGGTATTAATTAATAAAAATTTTGGCAATGAAATTTGTAAAAAAAATAATTGTAAAAGGTTTGTAGTATTAATTATACTTTTTTTATGAATCAAATTTGTAAAGAAACAAATGTAAAAGGTTTCTGGTATAAATTATTAAAAATTTTGTCAATGAAATTTGTAAAAAAATTAATTGTAAAACGATTGTAGTATTAATGATAAACTTTTTTCATGAATCAAATTTGTAAAGAAACAAATATAAAAGGCTTCAGGTATTAATTATTAACGTTTTCCTCAATAAAATTTGTAAAGAAACAAATATAAAAGGATTTAGGAATTAATTATTAACGTTTTTCTCAATAAGATTTGTAAAAAAAAACAATTGTAAAAGGATTGTGGTATTAATGAGAAACTTTTTTAATGAATCAAATTTGTAAAGAAACAAATGTAAAAAGTTTCTGGTATTAATTATTAAAATTTTTTTCAATAAGATTTGTAAAAAAAACTATTGGAAATGGATTGTGGTATTAATGATGAAATTTTTTTATGAATCGAAATTGTAATGAAACAAATGCAAAAGGCTTCTGGTATTAAGTATTAACTTTTCTATCAATCAAATTTGTAAAAAAAAAATATTTGTAAAAGGATTGTGGTATTAATGACAAACTTTTTTTATGAATCAAATTTGTAAAGAAACAAATATAAAAGGCTTTAGGTATTAATTGGTAACGTGTTTTTCAATCAAATTTGTAAAAAAAAACTATTGTAAAAGGATTGTTGTATTAATGATGATTTTTTTAATGAATCAAATTTGTAAAGAAACAAATATAAAAGGCTTCAGGTATCAATTATTAACGTTTTTCTCAATAAGATTTGTAAAAAAAAACATTCGTAAAAGGATTGTTGTATTAATGATAAACTCTTTTTAATGAATCAATTTTGTAAAGAAACAAATGTAAAAGGCTTCTGGATTTAATTATTATCTTTTTTATCAATCAAATTTGTATAAAACAAACAAATGTAAACAGGTATTAATGATTTTTTTCATGAAACAAATTTGTAATGAAATAAATGCAAAAGGCTTCTGGTATTAATGATGAATTTTTTGTATGAATCAAAGTTGTAATGAAACAAATGCAAAAGGCTTCTGGTATTAATTATTAACGTTTTTGTCAATGAAATTTGTAAAAAAAAAAACAATTGTAAAAGGATTGTGGTATTAATGATAAACTTTTGTTTATGAATCAATTTTGTAAAGAAACAAATGTAAAAGCCTTTTATAAAAAAAACAAACAAATGTAAAAGGCTTCAGGTATTAATTATTAACATTTTTATGAATCAATTGAGTAAAGAAACAACTGTAGAATATCTAATAATAGCAGTTGATAAAGTAAACATGTTGAATGTGAACATTTTTGGAATGTGATTCATCGTTAACGACGTGAAACAAAACGGAAGAGCGATAAAGTGTCGTGTCGTATCGCATCGCCTATGCTGTTTTCTTGTTTTGCTTTTTGTGTTTTATTTTTTAAATTATTTTTATTTTTCTCTCTTTATCAGACAGACGTCGTGTGAACAACAAGCAAGGGCAAACGACGACAGCTTCCATCCAATTGCGTCCGCGACGGCAGCAACACAACGATTATTATTAATATTTTGCTTGCATGCACGGAAATGTGATATTGCGAGTAACCTTGTCTAACTAACTGTGCCTTTCAGACTGCTCCATTCGAATCACATGCACACATGCCTGTCACAGACAGAGCACATCCTAGAACGCATTCCTTACTCAACTGCACATTCCTGAAGGCTAATGACCAATCTATAGTCATACAATGACACAAACTATTATCATCATTCATTCATTTACAAAAAAAAAGTATTTATAATCTCTGAAAAATATAACAATATTACATAACAGTAATGTTATTTTCAACTCACATTATAATTTAGAAATTTCTGTTTACCTTTTTTGCAAAATAATATATAACTATAATATTAAGTGAATCAGATAATTACATATTAAAGTTGTCACAAGAAAGTAGTTTTTCTTTAAAATTTAATATAAAAAATGATGATACTATGTGTATGAAATAATTAAAAACGTAACATTTATTGTTTTTCATTTTTTTGTGTTGACGTGGCATGAAATATGATGCAGCAGGCGATGTTTCCTGTTACTTACCTGATTTCCAGTTCGGAGAAGTCAGTAGGAAGCGCGTAACGTGTTCGTTCTCTCGGCGATCGCTTCGCTTGGCTAGGTGTGGTTTAATTTGTAACATAATATGGCGCACCTATTCTCTCCCATTTGAATACATAGCCTTTGGCTGCAAAAAAAAAGAAAGAAGAAATAACAACTTGCATCAAATAATAAACTACGACTCAATTAGCTCATTCAATGTACGGCGCGCGCTTAGCTTTCTTTCTGTTTCCATTTAAATTTATAAATTTTCTTACCGTTACTTTCAAACATCAAAACTTTTTACGAAAATTATAGGAGAAATAATTATTGTAATACAGTGGAACCTCACTTAATAAGCACTTCGCATAACGAGCAAAATTAATTGTAAGAAAAATTACTCGCTTAACCAGCGACGTTTCGCATTACGTGTGAGGATGAGAAGAGAAGTCCCGAATTTCGCGCCTTTTACATCACTTTTAAAACTTATGTACACAAATTATATGTGTATTTTTTAATATATTGACCATCTTCGATTTTCTTTGTCATATTTGAAGTGGACTATACTTTGCAAATATAATTTGTGTTTGCTGTAATTGCAAAGCACAAATGTATTGTATTCAACCATTATTATAATATATAAACAAACTATGTACGGTTCTTTTATAGGTCTATATCGCAAGCCCGACAACCGTAAGACCGTCTATTGAAATCTCGACGTTCAAAATCCCGACAGTATCGAAATCTCGACGTTCGAAATATCGGCTGTATGAAAATCCCAAGGCTTGAATCCCGACTACCATAATCCCGACAATCAAAATCCCAATTATATCTATATCCCGACTATATCGAAATCCCGACTACCATAATCCCGGCTGGCTCAAAATCCCAACTATATCGAAATCCCGACTACCATAAAAATGTTGTTGTAGAAATTTATAATAATAAAAGACACTGTCGGGATTTCGATATAATCGAGATTATGGTAGTCGGGATTTTGACATAGTCGGGATCTAGATATAGTTGGGATTTCGTACGTCGGGATTTTGAGCCAGCCGGGATTTCGTACGTCAAGATTTCGAACGTCGGGATTTCGGTTGACGGCCTTGCGATTGCCACCGTTTTTTTCTATAAACAAATATTAAAAGTATAAAGAGACTTCCAACAAGTCCCCGAATTGATACAAGTAATATAAACAAATATAAACTCACTTCACCGTGTGTGAATTGGAATACAGTTTCTAGTGTTAGTGGTCATTCTTGTTGCATCTTAATGTTGTTTGTGATCACAGAATTTCCAAACTTGTGTTCAGACATGTTATTTGTGTTTTAGTTTGTGCAAAATTTAATAATACTTTCATGTCTTCGAATAAAAAGCCAAAGAATTAAAAGAACTATAGATATGAAAAGCAAAATCATTAAAAATGGAGACCAAGTTATACTTTTTTTCGGCAATATGGGAAAACCTGTTTCACTATTCGAGATAACATCCGCAAATTTTGAAACGGATTAAACTCGTTAAGCAAGGTTCCACTGTATATGATGATTTCTTTTTGGTGTAATTCTCTCATTAATACTTTTTTTACGAAAATCATCGCAGAAATCATGAAAATAATACTTGTAAAATGCAATGATGCTATTTTACAAAGTCATCATAGAAATAATTGGTTCTATATGCGATGATATCTATTTGTTACTAATTTTTTTCTGAAATGAACTATTTAACATTTAACTAGAAAATATCTTAATTGTGATATGAGATTATTTTAGTTCGTTGTAATTCTTTAAACATCTAACATTTTATGAAAATCATAATAAAAATTATGGTAACGATGATTATAAGCTGATGCTGATGATGAATATGTGTACGAAAATCATTAAAGAAAGTATGATTTATCAACAACTTCAACCATTCTTCAACAATCATAATTAAAATCTTCATTTGATAGTTACCATTTCTGCATGACTATTTTACGAACATCATCATATAAATCAAGGAAACCTTAACTGTATGACAATGATAATGATAATAATAAAATAATAATAATTTAATAATCTTTTAACATCAACTTTTAATGAAAATTATGATATTAATTTGTGATGAATTCTGTTTTTGCAGATTACCATTCTTTCAATATGACTATTTTATAATAATCATCATAGAAATCAATATAATATATCATGATTTTACTTTGTTTACCTTTGATGATTGTAACAAATGATGATTGCTATTTATATTTTGAAACATTATTACAAAATATGATATGTAAAGATTTGTATTTGCTTTTGATACTATTCAATCAAAATCACCTTATTAAAAAAATCTTTGTAGGAATTATGAAATCGTTCTCTGTAACAAAATAATTAAACCTTAGCAAAAAGTATAAAAACAGTAGAATATGTTAATACAATTAAATCTTGCCAACTGTCCTATGAATACGGAACATTCGATTTTTCTATAGTTCTAATTCTTCATTTTGCTTTTTGATAAATTACTGTTTAATTTAGTCCAAATTTAATGGCAAATTATTACATCAATGCATGTGTGTTTATATACAATTACAATTTAAATAATTTCCATATTTATAGTTCTATATTTATAATTTTATAAAAAAAATGCATACTTTTCTTAAAAATGTAATTGTAATAATCACTTTATTTCTACAAAATTCTATCATTTTTTAAGATTATTACATATGTTTACTTTTATTTACAGATGAAGAGTATTGTCGTTATATGTCGTTCGTGTGGTGATGAACGAGAAGCTAAGGATTAGAGAAAGAATCTGTCCCTCGACCACCCGAGCCTGTCTGACGTCCATTACGAATTCTTTATGACCTCCCCACCCCGAAAAACCCATCCGACTCGGAGCATCAGGCTATATTTTATATAATGGTCAATTCTCTTATTGCCCCCCTTCGTACCCACAATAAACCCATAAAACCAGACGCAACCAACCAATCACCATCTTTTACATCAACAAAACTAAATAATAATAAATACACAAAACCTATCATTTCACATACAAAAATTCCAACAAAAAAAAATATGTTGAAATACATTCATAAATCTCTTAATAAACAATTTAATACTTTTTTTTTAATATAGTTCCTATTATGTAATTAATTATGAATTAAATAAACATATTTTTTTTGGTTTCTACAAATTCATTCGGAGTCAACAATTCTATGAATTATTCGTTAAAATAACTGACGATTCTAAAATAAAAGATGATTTTTGTTTCTTCGACAACAAATCATGATTCATGAATGATTTTTTTGATAATATTTTAAACTTGAAATATGCAAAATTCTACAAAAAGTAATATAGAAATTTGATTTTAATTATTATAATGATAGAATTATGAAATACCTATTAAAATTAATTAATTGCTCCAAAAAAGCCGGAATAATTAATCGATTTACAAAATAAAACAAAAAAAACTATTAATTAATTAACATTGAATGCAAATGAAACAGAATTGTAATTGGAATGCCCGTGTGCTCCAACAGAGACTCGAATCCAGTTTGTAAATGTGTTTCAATAAATCTAATATATAATATAACCCGTTTAGCATTTGCAAATGATTACAATTACTTTGTGCGCTATAAATCTTTAGATCGACATGCAATAAATAATAATTAAGTTCTTTAATTAGATCGAAATGGAGCAACAATAAAAACATAAAGAAAATGGAACAATTGAAAACAACTTTCTGTTTTTTTATTTTGTTCGAACAATGTTTAATTGCAATAAATTCAGAGTGTTCTGAATGCGATTACAAAAAATAATACTGAAACGAGAGAATGATAAAGTCGCGCGATTTGAAAGTCGCCGCGCTGAGTATAATGGAAGTGGACTAATTGAATTTTCTTATTTCGTATTCATCGAGTTGCCTTTCTAATGATATTTATATGATATTAACGCTCGCATTTCGAATTATTCTACTTATAGTTGTAACAGTTTCAATTCTATTTTTTTTTAATTTCAAATAATATTTAAATATTTGTATTACGCAAGCCCGACAACCGAAAGACCGTCTATTGAAATCCCGACTACCATAAAAATGTTATTGTAGAAATTTATAATAATAAAAGACACTGTCGGGATTTCGATATAGTCCGGATTTCGATATAGTCGGGATTTCAAATTTCGATACAGTTGGGATTTCGATATAGTCGGGATTTCAATATAGTCGGGATTTTTATTGTGGGGATTATGGTAGACGGGATTTCGATATAATCGGGATTTCGAACGTCGGGATTTCCATAGACGGTCTTTCGGTTGTCGGGCTTGCGATTGCCACCGTTGTATAACACACATAAGTAATAAATAGAAAATAGTATTATTTTCATTTTTTTTTTAATTATTAAAATATGGTAAACTATAAGTAAATTCACTAAAAAAATTCATGAATTGAAAAAACTGAAAAATCTAGTTTATATTCCGCCATATTTGATTTTCAGTTCATTAATCTGTTTAGTATCTGAAAAAAGTCGTACTTAAGCTTCATTAATAGGTCTTTTTATTGTTTCGTAGCCATTGAAAAACCACTTCTGAAGTCATTTAACTCTGTACTATAATTCAAGTGGAAACTGCTGTTCATTCGATACGTAAAAATGTATATAAAATTATTGAAAATTTACAATTTTTTTGGCAATTTTTCCCACATTTATTAACAATATGTAATTAAGAACATATAATAAATTTACTAAAATATTGTAAAGTTTCAATTTTCAAATTTTGTAAAATTTAAACAATTTTTAGTTATACAAATTTAATAAAAAAAACTAATCTAAAAACTTAAAATTTTTAATTTTAACTGAAATTATTAACCAAGTTGCAATTTAATAATGAAGTTGTAACGTTTTGTTTTGTAATATTGTGATTAATAAAGTTTTTTTTTTTGATAATATTTTAAACTTGGAATATGCAAAATTCTACAGAAACGTACAAAAATTTATAAAATTACTCTAATTTGGCAAATCGATTTTAATTATTTTAACGATAGAATTATGAAATGCCTATCAAAATTAATTAATTGCTCCAAAAAAGCCGGAATAATTAATCGATTCACAAAATAAAACAAAAAAAACTATTAATTAATTAACATTGAATGCAAATGCGTAACGATGTAAACAGAATTGTAATTGGAATGCCCGTGTGCTCCAACAGAGACTCGAAATTTACTAAAATATTGTAAAGTTTCAATTTTCAAATTTTGTAAAATTTATACAATTTTTAGTTATATACATTTAATTAATAAAACTATTCCAAAAACTTAATTTTTTTAATTTTAACTGAAATTATTAACTAAGTGCAATTTATTAATGAAGTTGTAACGTTTTGTTATGTAATATTGTGATTATTAAAGTTTTATGAATGGAATTGTAAACGTGTTTGGTGTATTTTGGAAGAGCCCCGTGGGAAGTAGTTGCGCTGATAAATCTGGATAAATCCGAGTTGGCCGGATGCTGTTTCCAAACGACGTGGGCGAACGAAGGGGGAAGAAGGGATAGGAGAGGAAAGGGCGCCTCACGCTGAAGAAAGACGCTTGACGTTGTTACTAGCAACCGACCAACCAGACGTAAATCAATCAACGTTGCGGCGTCGCGACGCCAAATCCACGCATCTTTCAACGACCAGTCGAAATAATAGATAAAACAACAAATAAATGGAATTTCTCCAATTGGATCTTATCTAAATACTGGATGCAAAGAAAAGTTTAATTTTAATTAAAGTTTAATAGTAATTATAAGGAAAGATATAAATCATAGTTGAAAGTTACAAAAAGTTTATCAAATAATAATAATTTAAAAAAATATCTTAAAATTATTTTTCATAAGTTTAATTTAAATTAAGAAAAAAGAGTAGACAATAATATTTAATAAGTTTCAAAAGAAAGAGAAAAGTTCCTAAAAATAACTGAGAATAAGATTAGAAAAGTTGGCTGAAAGTTAGAAAAAACTCAATATCTTTAATTGAAAATAAAATCTTGAAAAGATGCATGAAAATTACAAAATAGAAAATCTAAACATTAATAAATTAGAACGTAAATGAAAGCAATGAAATTTAAACTGAAACTGACTGAAAATAAATGGAGGAAACCTGTAGTTAATAATAGAATAATGTAATAATAATAGATATATCAAATATACTCAAAAACTCTTGAAAAACAAACATAAAATCAATTTCGAATCAACGAAAAAACGCATTCTTTTTTTCAAACTGAAAATTTACATGTGCTCTAAATAAATAATTCCAGACATATTGAGTCGAAAAGACGTAACGCGTAATAGTAATCTATATAATATTAATGGTCTGAATACCTGCCGCCGCCGAATGATTTATGGCATTTATTTATGCAGTAGGTAACAATTAGTTTAAGTGGTTGTGGGATTAATTATAAAACCTCGCATGTCAGACACCATCAATTAGGATTTAATTAAGTCATAGAATGAAGTTTATCGAAGATGATGGAAAATGAAAAAAAAAAAATAAGAAGCTGTACTCTCTATTCAAACTATTCCTGTACTCGCGGAATCGCATGCAGTGTTTATTTTTCGTAGTCCGCTGTGTTTATGCGTTTGGGATCGTTCGGAATTTGCGGAATTCCGACGCGTAGGTCAAGTACACACTGCAAAAACATACACACAAAACGCGCATTCATAGATTATACACTTTTTATTTAATGAATACACACATTTATTATAATCATAATATTGATAAAATTCACTGAATTAACTATATAAAACGAAAATACTATAAGTAATAAATAGTAATTTTTACATTTGCTTAACGAGCACCTCGAATAACGAGCTTTTCGCTTAACGAGCAAAATTAATTGTAAGAAAAATGACTCGCTTAACGAGCGACGTTTTGCATAACGAGTGATGATGAGAAGAGAAGTCCCGGATTGCGCGCCTGTTACATCATTATGTGTATTTTTTTAATATTAATACTAGTAAAAATCTGGAAATTTTGGAACGGATTAAACTCGTTAAGCGAGGTTCCGCTATAATTAAGAAATATTTTGTTTAATTCTAGATAATAACACTAATGGACACAATAATAATAGAGGTTACTTTAGGGACTGTAATAAAAATAGAATGAAGCAATAAATCAATCTTCTTTTTAATACCACAAACATCGTGTCAAATCTCCCCTTCAATAGTCATGGTTCAGGTAAAAATTTATAGCACCAATACATTACTTTATTCATATTATGAATGAACTATTAACTTTAGAAATAATTATTTAAAATATTTTTTATTATGAAAACCAGCTGCAATTCCTATAGATTTTTTATTTAAATAAATGAAAATATTTCAAAAACTAACCAGTTTTTTTTTTGTATAACATTTATTTTATTTAAAATCAAAAAAAGGATTGATTTTGTGTTAAAAATTTGCGTATTATTAGTTTTTAACTAAACTTGACTATATTTTAAACTCTTGATTTATTTAACATTGTATTACTTAATTAATTTACACATAAAAATAACTTAATTTAATGAAATTTGAATAATACAATTATTAATTATTGAACAAATTATATTTTCTATGAAAACAAGCAATAATTCCTATAATGTTTTTTTTTAAATAAATCAGAATATTTCATACTTATTAAAAATGATTTAGTAAATATTATATTACATTTAATATATTTACAATATATCATAAAAATTACATAAATTATACTAAAGATTTATCAAATTTTAATTACAAAACAAGATTTATTTCCTAAAAAGTTCCTAACAATAACTGAGAATAAGATTAGAAAAATTGGTTGAAAGTTAGCAAAAATTGTAAATCTAACAAATTGGAAAATAAAATCTCGAAAAGATGAACATTAATAAATTAGACTAGAACGTAAATGTAACGAAGCAATGAATAAAAGAATTTGAACTGAAAGTGACTGAAAATAAATGGAGGAAACCTGAAGTTAATAATAGCACTTTTGTTATAATCTTACAATCTATAATATCAATCATACTCATAAAACTTAATTTACTTAATTAATTTACACATAAAAATGGCTTAATTTAATGAAATTTGAATAATACAAATTTCAATTATTGAACAAAATTTATATTTTCTATGAAAACAAGCAATAATTCCTATAATGTTTTTTTTTTAAATAAATCAGAATATTTCATACTTATTAAAAATGATTTAGTAAAGATTGTATTACATTTATTTTATTTACAATGAAAAATGACATTAATTATACTAAAGATTTATCAAAATTTTAATTACAAAACAAGATTTATTCATTATATTTTGTACGTAACTCATTTGTAGTTTCTTACATATATTTTATTATTATATAATGATTATGACAAAAAATAATAGTTATAAGTTTCGTTTTTTGCCATATATAAATTAAATAAAAACAGAATTTATCTGAAGTGCGTGTTCGTTTTTTTTTAAGAAAACAAGTAATTTGCCATATAGAAACTAATGATCTGCGGTAGTTAATTCTGTGTATGTGTATGGTTGGAAGTGCATTGTGATCGGTATAGGAAAGAGTTGTCCTTCCCTGTTTTATTGGATTTTTGTATGTCACGAATTGTGTACGATGCGAACGATAATGTCCATATTTAATTGGGAACAAAACGGTCGTAGTAGTTAGTTATTTTTATTGATCTGCTATTTAAGTACTCGGCCAATACAACCAGTTCTGCAGGTAGAGAAGGCACAGACAATTTTGTAGGGTATATATATGTATATATATATATAAAAAACGACACGCGGGGCAAACGATTTTTCGGATCGCGCAGATATTTACGATCATCGTCGCATATGGCACATCTAAATACTCACCAATCACGTGCCCAAAATAAGAATAAAAGGTTATATCATGCTGTATATGTAACAATAACATCCAGCGGACAGGACAGGACAGGCCGGCTGCGATGATTACGTAACGCGATGAATTATATTTTCGCGTAGCCGCGGAATTGTAGATAGCGGCGGCCTTGTGTCGGTTTTCTAAATAGGTTTCCGTCTCTCTTTGTTTATCTCTATCTTTCTCTTTTGAAACACATACCCGAACACACATAAACATATATATATATACATACTCATATAAACATACTCACTCACATTATTACAGAGTAAGGTATAGTCGCATGCAATCTCCTTTGTAGCTAAAGGAAAGTAGTTAAACCTGCAAAGCATGATATTCTTATGTGTTGTTCTTCGTCGGTATCCCGGCTTCGGCGGGTATTGCGCAAGATTACAGGTTGCAAAGGTATGGATGATGATGATGATGCGTTCCGTTTTAATGTTAATAATGAACGACGCTGTTACACGCAAACCTCATCCCTCCCAGTACTCACTCGCAAGAAAACCTATAAATCAAAATCCAATAGCGGTATTCATTTTGTATTCATTATTTAATGCATATTACATATTAGTCAGTAACGTTTCAATTGTTAAGAGATCAATAAATATTTTACTAGAAATGATTCAATTTATAGCAAATATACTACACGAAATTTACTCAAACCAAAACTAATATAGGAAATCAAATTGTTTCGTTATTTAATTCATCTACTAGATTTGTTATAAAAATTTCAATTTGTAAATTATTTTACTCAAATTTAGTCTAAACTAGCTTAACATGATGTGTAGATGTCCCAAAAGTATAGTAAACAGATAGAAAAACAAAAGTTTTGTAAATAATTTTAGTTAAAGATGAGATATAAGTATATAAACAATCTAGATACGTTTTTGAAAAATGTTTCTTACCTTAAATGTAGATTTTTTTAAAAATTGGAACTTCTGATTTAGTTTATAATT
>NW_017097199.1:35753-58433 GCF_001412225.1 Nicrophorus vespilloides
AGTTTATAATTAATAAATTTTAATTAAAACAAATTGTTAATGATTTAAAATTTACGTATTTTGTAATTTAATACGTTAAAACGTATTAAATTACAAAAACGTATTAAAATACGTTTTTGAAAAATGTTTCTTACCTTAAATGTAGATTTTTTTAAAAATTGTAACTTCTGATTTAGTTTATAATTAATAAATTTTAATTAAAACAAATCGTTAATGATTTAAAATTTACGTATTTTGTAATTTAATACGTTTTAATACGTTTTTGAAAAATGTTTCTTACCTTAAATGTTTTTTTTTTTTTAAATTGGAACTTCTGATTTAGTTTATAATTAATAAATTTTAATTAAAACAAATTGTTAATGATTTAAAATTTACGTATTTTGTAATTTAATGATAGATTGTTAAAAATTAACAATTAATTATAACAAATTGTAAATTTTGAACTATTACTTTAAAGTGTACAATAAAAGTAAAAAAGAGATTAAACCGTGTGGTTTACATTTCGATAGGGAAAAGTTCCAGTAAACGAAATTTTCTTTTTTTATTAGAGGAAACTCGACGAGATAATTTAATATTGATTTTGCGCCGACGGCTTCATAATTTATTACCTGCGAACTCGGCAATTTCCTCCATGCTCATTCTTTTCATTTCATCCTTCTTTCTCTCATTAAACCACTTATAATTATTTCTCGCTCGAACACGCTTTGATAAGTCACTTTCCGAATCACCAAGACCAATCGATTGGAAAATTTAATAAAGCGCTGCAACAGAAGTTTCGAATTACACCAAAGAAAAACCGGAAAGTCTCTCCAACAACGGGATTAAAAAAAAAATTGAAGATAATTAAAGGTACGTTAAACGCCCGTCGATTTATCTAACTGTCCAATTTCGATTTAAATATGCATATCTTAATGGAACTTAAAGATTTGATGCACACGGTGGGAGAGAGAGAGAAAAAACGAGTTGACAGGTAACAACTTGGACACTTAATTTGGTCAAAGCTAGAGGAAGAGAGAGATGATGTAATAACGAGTGTGTGCGAGAGGAAGATAACGAAAAAGGTGGAAAGATGAAGATAAAAATTGGTATTTTATAAAGGGGATTTCGGAGAGAGTGTGTGTGTGTATATAAATATAAATTACGTATCAAATTACGAGGGTTCACACATACACACGTGAAACCGCCGCCCATAACGAATGTCCGTGGAAGGAACGCATCGAGGGGTCGGCTATTACGTCTGTGTGAGTGAGTATATGTATACTAGAGATGTGTGTGAGTGTGTTTGCGCCAACTTAATTGCTTAAACCCAATCGCTGCGGTTGGTGTTATGGTAATGACTAACCGCAATGTGCCTTTGAATTTTAATTCCATTGTGTCCGAATCCATTTAATGGTATTATGGTTTGTCATTATTATTATTATAAACGGAGACGGCCTTGATTTCCGCGTTGCAAAAAATAAAAAACGATTGAAATTAAGGAGGCGCGGAATGATCAAAATAACTTTTTGCTGGCATAACTCTTTGCGTTAATGAACTGTCGTCCGACGTTTATTGCTAAAGTATTTAAATTTTGAAACATATTTCAATAACAAAAATATTTCAAAATAGTTACAATATTGATTAATGCAAATATATGGAAAAATATTGTTGTTGCTAATTTAAATTATAAATAATAACATAAATATTTACAAACTTTTATGTAAAGTCATGAAAACTTATAGAATTATCTATAATTACTCTAAAACTGTTACAAAATATGTAAACATTAAAAAAACAAACAAAACTTTAGAAATATTTGAAAACTGTTAGAGAATATGTAAATTTATAATTTTTACTTGTTTTATTTAAATTAAATTATAAACAATTAAAAATGTTTCAAAATTATTTCTAATTTTAAACAGTTTGTTTTTATTTTTATGTTTATTTATTAGGAATGAAATTTCTTAATAAATAGAATTTTTTATTTTTTTTTGTATAATTTTCAATGGCCGACAATGGGAAAACAGAGTTGAAATGTGCAGAGAATTGTAAAATATTGGCCAGGAAGACTAAACATCAGCGAAACCTGTTAGGGCAGTTTGCCCTTTCCTCGTCCTCCGCCTTCGCCATAGAATTTCAATGCGCAACCTTTCTTTTTTTTGCCCAACGGGAACTTAGAGCTCCACGCATGCAGAAAAAAAAAAGCACGATTTCAGACGAACAACTACCCTTTCTATAGACAACTTTCAAAGAAAATATCGAACATGAAAGCATTTGTATGGATAGAAATTGAATTCATTCGTTGCTTTAAAAAAAATCATTATTTCAGCGATTCAATATTGAAAATGTTTTACAATTATATAAAAAAAAACTTTCAAAGCATAAATCTAATATAAAAACTTTGTGAAGAAATTGCATTTATTCGTAGCTGAAAAATAACGATTTCAACGATTCTACAATGAAGAAACTAACAATTTTATATACAAATTTCAAAACATAAATATAACATAAATAAAAACTTTTTGAACAAATCTAATTCATTCGTTGCTAAAAAGTCACGATTTCAACGATTCTACAATTAGATGCAGAAATTTTAAAGCAGAAATGAAATATAGAAACGTTTGTGTATATAACTAATTCTTGAATTTCTTAAAAAATCTCGATTTCAGACGAACAACTACCGTTTCTATATACAACTTTCAAAGAAAATATCGAACATGAAAGCATTTGTATGGAAAGAAATTGAATTCATTCATTGCTTTAAAAAAATCACGATTTCAACGATTCTATATTGAAAATCTTATGCAATTTTATACAAAATTAAACTTTCAAAGCATAAACCTAATATAAACACATTTGTGAAGAAATTTCATTTATTCGTACCTGAAAAATCACGATTTCAACAATTCGACAATGAAGAAATCTAATATAAATTAAAACGTTTGTGAAAAAATCAAAATCATTCGTTGCTAAAAAATAATTCTATGCGATTTCAATGATGCTACAATGAAGAAACTACCAATTTTATACACAAATTTCAAAGCAGAAATTAAACATTAAAACAGTGTTTTATTCAGTATTTTAAAAAACATCACGATTTCAGCGATTTTTAAGCAAAAATCAAAGGTTTATAAATTTAAAACACGAAAACGTTTGTATGGAAATCTTAAAAATCATGATATTAAGGATTCTAGATTGAAGAAACTACCAATTTTATACACAAATTTCAAAGAAAATATGAAACAAATTGTGTAGAAATCAAATACATTAATACTTTAAAACCCGGCAATTCTACATTGAATAACTATTATTTTATATAAAACTTTTGAAGCAAAAATCAAACAAAAAACCAAATCTATTTTAATACTTTTTTTAGTTATAGATTTAAATAACAAAATTGATAAATTCAGGACTAACATCATTTTATTATCCTTATAATCCTTTATGTCTTCAAACAACGAACTTAACTGAAAGTTCTTAGTTTCTTGTTCAAATTGTTAAATTTTACTGGAAGACAAAATAAATAACATCTCATCGTTCTAGTAAACAGAACTATTCTTAAAAATTATGTAATTATTACAATATTCTGATGAGATGTTAATTATTTAATTGTTCATCATTTTGCATATAAATTGGTTTACATTAAATTGTTATTTTTCCAAACTTTGAAAGTCACGTTAAAATCAACACATCAATTATTAAAAAAAAAATGTACGCGAATGTAAATTTTAACAAAATCACAAAACAAACATATTAATCAATTTATTTATATACATGTGTTTTCAACCCGTGTTTCCGCGAATCAATTAACCGAACATGTCCAGTCACAATTCGAACACTTTGGTCAACTCTATTTACTAACGGACATTCCGACACTTATTTCATCGATTGGAATTCCTAAACGGAAACGCAATCAGCGTATTATATTATATATTTTTTTAAGTCTCTGCATCTTAATTTTCCATCTATTTTTAGAAGCGAGAGTTGGGGGAGAAGCCCGGAATTATTGTTAGACGTCAGTTTAATTGAGTTAGTTAGCGGAGGGTGGATGATTCCCTCGTCTCCTTTCTCCACCTTTTCAAAACGCTTCAACAACTCTCATCATCCCCCATTCGCATTCGCATCTACACGTTCATCCGAGAAGAAAGAATCGAACAAATTAATATACAATTTTTGTATGAAATTATCACTGTTTTTTGTCTTAAATTATTCAATTATTATATAATTATTTTCTTTTTTCTTTTTACAAATTTTACATTAATTCTAGATTTCATCCAATTGTTTTTTTATGGAAGTAAAGCATTTTTTATTAGGTTACGTAAATACAATAAAAAGTGGTAATCCGATCGCAGTTTTTCTGCTTTGCGAATGTGCGAAAAATGGGAAGGACTGAAGCGAACGAACCCCCACAAAAATGGTAATCCACCCTCTCAGACGCTTAAATATTTAATGCTTACACCCGAAATGCAGGATTCTTCACCAAATGGCGATTAAATCGCTCAATCTGTTTATGTAACACCTACTTAAAAGATTTATTTTGAAAAGATTAACATCAAATCAAAAGTTGAAAAATTATAATTTTTATTAATCGTGAAGTATTTTCACGTTTTCTCGTATTTCTCAGCTACCTCACGTCACAAAGTTATCATTTAATACTCGAATTAAAGAAGAAACTTTGAACTTTCCAAATCAGCTTTACCTATAATTCTAGCTATTGCAGCTTTCCTGCAATCAATTTTCAAAAATTGTGAAATTAACAATAAAAAAATATGTAAAAAGTTCAAAATAAAACCATGTTGTATTTTCACATTTTCTCTTATTTCTTAGTTACCTAACATCACATAGTTATCATTTAATACTCGAATTAAAGAAGAAGTTATGAGCTTTCCAAATGAACTTTTTTATATTTCAAGCTATTACGGCTTTCCTACAATCAATTGTCAAAAATTATGTAATTAACAATAACAAAAAATTGTAAACTTGAATTAAAACCTACAACATTCGCAATCAATAAATGAACAAAAATTACTAATTAAAAATATAAATTTAATTAACATTTATGATACTCATATAAAATCAATAAATTGCATTAATTGTTAATGAATTTATGCGATAATTAATTAAACGAAACGGATTTGATAATAAAAATGAATCAATCGATATGCAAATGAATAAAACGTGGATAAACGGAAAATAACTGTTGCATAAACAAATCACCTAGGCCAAACAATTATTATTATTTATAACTGCTTTTAATGCATATTAATTGCGCATTTATGAGGCGCGCCATTATCATATCTATAATTGTCGAACACGAAATGCAAATCGCTGCAGCAATATATGCCAAGTAACTTTTATTAATTAAAGTACTTTAAGAGGTAATTGAAGAAATATTTTAGAAAAAAAAACTACGCAAATAACAAAATATTATAAAATTAAATAAATATTTAATAACCATAATTACGCGCTACTTGGAAAGTAACTTGGCAAGTATCACGCAATATTTAAAAAAATTGAAATGAAAAGTTTTCTTCAGTTAATTTAAATATTTAATAAAAAAAAATACGCAATAAGAAAAATTGATGTAAATATTTTGATAGAGAGAAATTGCAAAAATTAACAATTTTGAATGACTACAATAAATTTAAACTTTTCTTAAAAATACTGGAAAATTTGTTATAAGAATGTAAATTAATTAATAGTAAATCACGTATATTTAAATAAAAGACCTATAAATTATTGAAAATATGACTAAATCAAATATTTTGCTTTATTTTCCTTTTTTTAATGTAAATTTCATTTAAAAAAGTTCGCAAAAGATTAATGTTTCAGACTAAATCACCTTATTATTCCCATTTGATTAATTTTCTATTATATAAATACATAAAATCGACTCAATTTTTTCATTGTCTCATGTAAGATAGATAGTCGGAAAATAAAGGGGAAAAAATATCTGAAGGTAAAAAGATAAAAAACATAGATTTGAATTAATATATTTTCATACTATTTAATTAAATTTAATAATAATGAACGGAAACAGAAGTCAAACGTTTAAAAGACCCTTAATTTCCATAGCTAAAACAGGTAAAAAAAATAACAAGCTATAATTAAACATTTAAAAACTTGTTACTGAACCTAATGCATTTTCGTCTAAAAAACAAACTACATAATATTCCATCTAATAAGCTGTAGTTAAATATTTAAAAAAAAAACCTATATTTTCGTTGAGTCGATATATTTTCGGTGACCCAAATCGGCGGCGTGAATCAAAGGCGCCGAAGATGCTAATGTGAAAATAAAACAGAACTTTACTCAAGTATGTTGTTGCGTGCCTTATCGTGCAATGAGCGAGATCCGCTATTGAAATATATATATAACCAAGATCACGTACCGAATGAAAGATCTAGACTAGATTTTCCGCTTAAACGCAGTGTGAAATGACCTACACTATTCCATATTTTTTTCTTTCTCTCTGTTAAAGAAAATTAAATAGAAAACGAATATATAAAGAACGATAATTTTCTGTTTGCTTTTCTATTCATTTTTGTATTCCAACGGTGGCCGTTCTTTGCGTTTTCTATCCCGAGACAGTTCCGAATGTGTTTACATTGGTGGATAAACAAACTGAGGCTTCAAGAGCTGCCAACGCACAATGATCAGTGCCTTTGACCGTTAAAGTAAACTATAAACTATTTACCACGAGTCACCCGATATTTGCAGTTTTATCATTACGGACTACACTTCAACTTTAATATTTGAATAAAATAAATAACTTCAATTTTATTTTTATCCTAAAATGAAGTTTATTGTACAAACAAACACAAAACAATATTTAATGAAACTTTATATAACTTTATAATCTATTTGCCGCTAAACACGTAGTTTTTTTTGTTTAATTCTATCCGTGAAAATTTAATATTTGAAGAAAACTGAAGAAAACTTAATTTTCTTAGTTTTACTAAAATCAAGTTTAATCACAACTACGTCTACGTTTTAAACACAACAAAGTTTAAAACAAAATAATTCCAATTTGTAAATATAATAGAAAAATAACTTAAATCAAAAACATTCTAGACTTCATGTTATGCAATTCCTTGCAACAATTTTATAAAAATGCTTCAATTTCTTAGCTTCCCAAATATCAAAGATTCCCAAAGATTTAAACAAAATATTTCAAATTTTTAAATAAATCAAATAAAATTTAAATAAAATAATCAAAACTTAATTTCTTTCTGAACTCTTTCAAAACACTATAATAATCTGTAATAATGAATTTTTATACAACTTCATAAACTATTTAACACGTGTTTTTTTGATAAAACTAGAAGTCTTACAGAGCTTTAATATTTTAATTGTTGTTAAAACAAAATAATTCCAATTTGTAAATACTATAAAAAAAATCCCTAATCTTCAAACTTTTAAATAAAGCACAAATTTTTATTTAATTATTCTTTCAATAATGTAAAGAAACTTTTATATCTTGCTTTAGGTTGAGGATAAACGTTTTGAACAAGAATTGTAATATTATTTTGTATAATGTAGTTGATATAAATGAGCGGTAAATATAGAGTTGGCCTGATCTGATGAAATATTGAAGACGCACACACAATCGGATTAAAAAGGAAGGCGAGATTGCATTGGAAACGCGAGGGGCCGGCTTGAAGGACGTTTGTTGTTGATGTTGTTGGACTCGCTTTGCCAACTGAAAACCCAACTCCCTCACCTTTTCATCCGTCCTCCTTCCTCTCGCTCAATGAAACTTCATCTCTATTTCGCTCGCATCAATTCCATGTCTATCCTCCTCCTCCTCCTCTTCATCCTCATCTACACCTTTCGTACCTTTCATCTCGGCAACATCTGGATGTTGTTTTTCCACTCGCTTTAAATTTATTCCAAAATGCAGACGAGACGCACTTCATTAAATTAAATTGCACATCTTCGCGGAAAATATAATTGAAACAACTCCGTCGAATAGCAAAAACTTTCCTTCAACTTTATCATTTTATTTTTACAATTTGTAATCTTGAATTTCCTAATAAATTCATCTGGTTTCATCATTAGTTACAAAAATAACGACTTTTAGATGATCAAAAAAATCGCCTTTACAAATTCATCTCATCTCATAAATTTGTAAGGAGATTTCAACAGTTATGAAAAAATATTTTATTTTAATGATTTATAAATATATACAATAATCACGCTATAACCAATGTTTAAATATTAATGAAATTCATCTTGTTACATCATTAGTTTTGTAAGTAATATTTTAACGATTTTCTTATAAATAATCAATAATAGCACTGAATTATCAATGAAATTGGCTAAGAAATGTATCTTGTTTTTTTTTTTGAGTTGATTTCGTGCGAATATCGTTATAATTTCAATAAATTATGCTCGCCACATCCTAATTAGACGCTGAGCGAATGCAATTAAGTTACGTAATTTATTCATTTCGGCATTATCTTCGATATGAGGAGAATTAACGTCTACTCGGAGGCAGTCACGAAGTGTGCGCAAACGCCGCGAGTTGTGTGATTAAGATAAAAGTCGCCAATTACCGGCTGCAAGACGTCCTGGAATTTCTTCAAAACTCCTTTATTTTCGCATCAGAAGACGGAAAAGAAACGAGAAAAGCAATAATATCGAACATTAATTAAACCATTATGGTAATAAGGACATGTGCGGATGTCTATAAATAAAAGAGTTTATAACTAGGACAGTCACTTTCAACACTCGAAAGTTACAGCCAATTGCAATTTAATCCAAAAAAAAAAGGAACGAATTAATTGTTTATTCGCAACGTTACAAATTTTATCTAAGAAATCGTTAAATTGTTAATTTTAACTAACAAATTTAGTTATTTCTTGTTATTATTTAACAAGTCGTTAAATTGCTAATGTTAAATTATGCAATGTTAAATTATGCAATGAAACGCATTAAAACAATTCAATAATTTGAACAATGCAAAAGTCTCAACGTTTTTCCATTTATTGCCAAGGTTGTAAAAGGCGTTTCTTCCATATTCCGTGATTTTACAGCAGCTCTAAAAACCTTCATAAAGTTTACGAACTCGAAATCACACACTTCAGAAGACGTCCATTATTGAATAATCGATTTTTCTTTACCGCATAAAATTCATACAAAAAAATACAATTTGAAACTTAAACAACTTTATACATCATTAGATTACTAAATAATCTTTTTAGAATTAAATTAATTGATTATTATTTTTTTTATATTATATTTATTCTCTAAATAATTGGTAAATTTAATATTGAAATATCATTAAAATTAATAATTTAAAAACATTAATTTTTGAAATAATTGTTTTACGTGTATAAATTTTAATTTTGATGTTTATGCAAGTGGAAAAATAATTGGTGAATCGCGTTGGAAATCAAGTGCGTCGCGCTTTGTTGACAAGCGCGTCGTCTCTGGGCGTCGGCGTCGCGACGCTCCCGTGGTTGCGTATATAAATAGTGCTTGACATTAATTGAGAAAGTTTCGCCGTGCCCGAAATCGCATCTACCTAAATCATTTTCCAATTATAAACCAGACCCGAACGGTTCAAATATAAAACCGTTTTCTTTTTATATCTTACCCACATAAGAATCTCAGTTTCTAACATTTGTTTAGAAAAGTACAGCATATTTTACTGTAAGTATAACATACACATAAAAATTCTTACTAAAAGATTTGCAGTAGATAAGTTTTTTAAATTCGTAAAATTATTTGAGAAATTTACATTCAAAACGTATTCTGTTTCATAAAAAAATGATTATTGTAACATCAATGATGATTATAATAACATAAACTGTATAATTTGATGATGTTGCTGGAATTCGAAATTGGATTCGTCAATGTTGTTCCGTTTCGAATGAGAAACGCGGAGAAAAGTCGAAACGGTGTGCGCTCAGTGACCGGAAAGCCCCCTTGATTTACGTGCATTCAGGAATGCGGCTCGCTTTAAAACTACGTAAATAAAAAGAGAGAGAAAAAAAACGATGTATATGAAATGTACCACGAGTCACACCATTTCCCAGCACTTTGGGAGAGAGAAAACAAAAAGAAACAACAACTACAAATCACGTTCAGTATAAACAAGTAATAAAGTGTGACCATTACGAAATTTTATGATCGTTTTCGTCTTACGAAACGCGCCTAAATCATAGCGATTTATTTATAATTCATGGTTTAATACAAACTTTGAAATTATTACAAACAAAAAAACTACAAATTTATATTTTTTTTTGTAAATTATAACATGGAAAATTATGGTTGTTTTCTATATTCCACCATTTTGTTACCATTAAATGGATAAGTAAAGATTATAGCATTATTAATCTAAAATATAATGCTATATTTTCCATGTATTTGTTTATAAAGTATTGCGTAAATGTTTACATGAAACTTAATTGACAAGATTTTTTGATTGTGTAGAAAAATTACGACAGCAAATCTAAATTTAGTTGCGTCGTTTTGCGGTTTCAGCAAAATAAATAAATTGTTTAGACGCGTTCTACAATTGTAGATATTGATAACAAAACTAAAGTTGTTCTGAGAATTGGTTAATAAATTATAGACTGAAACAAACAAAGGCATGACGCAATGGCGCTGCCACGTCACCGTGTCTGCTTTTGTTTTGCGTTGTATATATCATAAACATATATTAACACTTCATTCTTAACAGTTATTCACATTCTATAAACCAGATGTTGCATTATTACCAACTCTAATTTAAGTACGTGCTAAAAACTAATTAAGTAACACACTAAAAATAAACTATGACTTATTGAAACGCAATAGTTTTTTGAAAAAATCTAAATTTAACTGCGAATTCCGACGATAATAAATGATTTATTACGGCGATAACGATAAGTGAACGGAGCGTTGTTTGTTTGTAAAATTATGAAAACATATAGAAGAGAAAATATTTACTTATTATAACTATGAAAAATGTAATTATATGTGATGAAAAGTGTAATTTTCCTAAATGAAACATGTCTACGTTTCTTGTCTTTTTCCTTATGATGGAGTACCGGAAATCTAATATTAACTATGCTCAGCGACTGGAAAGTTTTTGGTGAAGATGTGTGCGGCGATAGCGTAAGTGTACAGTTCCGGAAAATGAACAAAGAAAGATGCATGTTTGATACAGAACATTTTCTTTTGTACGTGCATGCAATTTTAATATTCACGAAGTGAATTTTCCGCACATGAAACGTTTGTTTTCCGTTAAGTTTTATTAATTCTTTTACACAAATTGTTGAAAATGTTTAAAAAAAATATATAATTATGAATTTATATAAATCATTCAAGAAACGCTTGTTTTCCTATCATTTTTATAGAATTTAAGCGAAAAAAAACCTCATTTAAATATGAGAAAATTTGTGGAATCCGTTTTGAATGTTCTTAGTAGAAAAATTTGTAAAAGAAAATATTTGATTAAATAAAGGATATATATATTAAAATGCGTCATACTAATCAAAAGTTTGATTTTCGTGAAGTTTTGATGCAATTTTTAGAGCGTATTATTCAATGAAATCCGTTTTTACTGCATGAGAAAAGTCGTAGGCGATTTTGATAAAGTTGTCTTTAAAAAATGCAAAATTTGTTATTTATAGTACAAAAGATATGTTATTTTATTGAATAAGACAATTTTTAAGCGTCAAACACGGAAGAATTTAAGAATCGTATAGATTTTTTTATGTGAATACAATTACGTAAAAACTGTATTAAATTGTTAATATTTAATTAAATAATTAAATAAATTGTTAAATAATCGTCGGATAATTCATGTATTTTTATGTTGAAATTTTATAGGAAAATTAACCGACGAGCGTCAAATAAATTGCGAGATGCGAGAGAATAGCGGTGAAATCAATGTCAGTTGAAGTTCCCGAGTTAAATTGAGAATTTTCCACAAACAACATTGAAAAATTACATAATAAAAGAAATAATCTGATATGGAAATGCATAATAGAAAAATAAATTGAGAAACGCGCAAAACAAATTCCATGCAGCATTTCTCAATCCAATAGAAAATGTCGATTTATTTTATGTAAAACGTTTCGTTTACGTTCTAAATCATACACAAAAATGTCATATAAAATAGAAAAACTTATTGTTACTTATTGGAAACGAGATTTTTACGTTCGAACTTATGAATTTAATGGTAAAATTTTGTAGTAAAGTTCTTCTATATTAAGTTTAGGTTATTTCAAGATAATATATTGTTAATTTCAAATTAAAATTATAAGTTTTTCGTTATATAATATTATATAAATCTTAAATTGCAGAATTTGCGAGTTTAATTGGAAAATACTTGCAAGTATTTACGTACTTTATATGACTTACATTACTATTGAATTCAGCAATTTTCATCCATCCATTCAAGAAACGCTTGTTTTCCGCTCATTTTTATAGAATTTTTACATGCTTACAGCTGGATGTAATTGTTGAAAATAATTATGTAATTGCTTGAGTAAGGACTTTAAAAAAAATCATTTTAAGGGAAAATAACCTTAGGTAAATATGTGAAAATTTGTGCAATCCGTTGCGTTTTATGGAATGTTCCATAATTTTCTCCGTTGAAAAATATCAAAAAGAAAATGTCAGATAAATGAAAATTACGTAATTGTGCACTTTTTTTCTATATTAAGTTTAGGTTATTTCAAGATGATATATTGGTAATTTCAAATCCAAATTACGCTTTTTTCATTTTATAATATTATATAATTCTTAAATAACAACATTTGTAGGTCTAATTTGAAAATATTTACGAGAATTTACGTGCTTTCAATTAAAAGTATTACTATTGAATTCAGCAATTTTCATTCACTAAATAAAGAAAATATTAAGAAACGGATAGTTTATATGTGAATAAATTTTCGAAAAGTATTTTCTCTTCTAGAAACGCTTGTTTTCCGCTCATTTTTACAAAATGTTTACATGCTTACAGCAGGATGTAATTGTTGATAATAATTGTGAAATTGCTTCAGTAAGGGCTTTTGAAAATCATCGTTTTAAGGGAAAGTAAAAACCTTAAGAGCATTTGGGGAATCTGTTTCGTTTTATGTAATGTTTCATAATTTTCTTTATTGAAAAATATCAAAAAGAAAATGTCACAAAATAAATGAAAATTACGTAATAAAATTGTGCACTTTTTTTCTATATTAAGTTTAGGTTATTTCTTAAATTACAAATTAATTCTTAAATTACAAAATTTGTTGGTCTAATTTGAAAATATTAACGAGAATAATTTACGTGCTTTTAATTAAAAGCATTACTATTGAATTCAACAATTTTCATTCACTTAATAAAGAAAATAATAAGAAACGGATAGTTTATATGTGGATAAATTTTCGAAAAATATTTTCTGTTCAAGAAACGCTTGTTTTCCGCACATTTTTTACAGATTTTTTACATGCTTACAAATGGATGTAATTGTTGAAAATTAATATGAAATTGTTTTAATATGAGCTTTTGAAAATCGTCGTTTTAAGGGGAGGGGAAAAACCTTACGTAAAAATAAGAACATTTGTGGAATCCGTTTCGTTTTATGGAATGTTCTATAATTTTCTTTATTGAAAAATATCAAAAAGAAAAATATCACAAAATAAATGAAAATTACGTACTAAAATTGTGCACTTTTTTCTATATTAAATTTTGGTTATTTTAAGAAGATCTATGGAAGATTGGAAAATAAAATGACGGTTTTTCGTTACATAAAATGTTAACGGAGAATCTCTTTAAGATGATGCATTATTGCATAATTTCTATGAAAGTAAAATGTAATATGTAATAAAAATAATGCATTTCTTGTTAGATAACTTCAGTCTATTAGTACGAATATATACACATTAAATTGTTGCTAAGAAGTTAACAAATTCGTATATATTTCTTCTATATTAGTTTGAATGATAATTTGCAATTGATATTGTTACGTAATATTATATAATTGTTAAATTAATGATGAGGTGGAGTTTCATTAAATGTAGTAAACTTCAGTCTATTAGTACAAAGTAATTTGTTGTTAACTAATTCGCGTGTGTTTCCTCTATATAAAGTTTGTTTGAGGGATGGTTAGAAATTGTTATGTAATGTTATATAAATGTTAAATTGTTGCTGTGGTAATGTGTAGCGGTTGCGTGTGAAGGGTATTTGATGGAAGGAACCGGAGGGCGGCTGCGATGATGTAATGGCGCATGTGACGTTGCCACGTCGGCACAACCGAAATTGTTGTTCGAGGGGGTTGTGGAGGGGTCGTCGGGTGTTCCACGTTGCATAACAGCTAGCAAACAGCGTGCAGCAACAACGGGCGAAAGAGAGGAAGAGGCATTGAAGAAGACGGGGGAGCACATGTGGCACATTACAAAATGGAATGCGCTCGGCGGAGACGCTTTTAGCATCGGACGTCGTCGGCGTCGGTCGGGCGGCGCCGCGTGACGTCATCGGATCGCCGGCGCTGGATTGGCGATGGGCGGAGTCCCGACCAGGCGGGTCGAAGACTGGCAATGGAACGACCGTGGATCGACTAGTGTTCTTTCAATTGTTGCGGAGCGAGTACGTTGCTGTCGGTGAACGAAAACGGGTGCCGCGAATTTCGAATTCCGGTCAGATCGTTGCGGTACCGGAAGTGGGATACCTCGATCCATCGTCATCTCAAATTTGGAGGAAATCGGAGTGCGGCAAGTGGCAGAAAAGCACCTCCGAAGACGGGAATATTTTAACATGCAATACACCACTATCTGTGTATGTAGGCGAAGCGACGTTGCCGGATCGACGCGCGCACGCCACATCTACGTTGCCACAGCGCACTTGGATTTTTAAAGGCAATGTGCTTGTTGGAATCGTTTCCACGTTTTGACACTCTCGCCACAAACACCACCTTATAGGTACGATACAATTGTTATTACTAAATATCTAAAACAATCCATCACCAAAGATTTATCCCGAATCCAAGACTACCAACCGCCACGCAGCCAACCCCCAAAAAATAACAACAATAAACAAAAGAATCCTATAGGTAAACAATCAACTCATTCCATAAACACACCCTTATAAGTAAATCATAAATAAATTCTCATTTATTTATTTAAAAATCTTTCCAATTGAATTTATTTATTTGTTAATTTATTTATTCTTTTTTTTGGCGCAAAGCTGAGCCCTTCCACCCTATATACCCTACTTCCAGAGACCCAGCATGCTCTCACCATTGAATTTTAGGGGTCGTCATATCCGTCTCGCTCCGACCCATCCGCTCCCTCCCTCTCTCTCTCTCTGTCGCGCCCCTCGGCCACCCCGAGATAAGAGAGAAAGAGACCCGAAAGAGGGGTGCACGTTAGGAAAAAAAAAGTATAATATTAAAACGCCGAGGGGATTCCGCATTTCGAAAGTGATTCATGCGGAGGGCCCTTTTTCGGCTCTGCTCCTCCGTGAGCATGTTTATTGCACGTGATGCTATTTTTGTTGAAAGAGAGATGATGCTCTGCTCTAAGGAAGAAGAAGTAAAAGTAAGTGTTCCTAGGCAACGAAGGGGATTTGTGGTTATTTTTGCAGCTGTTGCTGAAACCTGGCCTCCTCTGGTTCTCTCTGATATGACAGCCAGTGGTGGTGTCAGCGCAGCGCTCCAAGAATAAGTACTTCTTGCTTTTTTTTTTCTTTCTTCTTCTTGTTGTTGTTGTATTGAAGACGTCGCCCCCCGAGTTTTCCGCGCTCCACGGTAGCAGGCTCACAGAAAGCCGGGGAAAGCGTGCGCCGCCGCCGCCTCCGCAAATCCTCATCCTCCCGCTCCCAAAGGATTCCAATCCGTTACATCAAGTGTAATTTATGTATCGCTGCCCGGCGATCTACAACCCTCCTGGTGAGGATGCCCGGTCTGTCTGTAATTAAGGACCCTTTTTTTTTCATAAAATTGTATAAACCTTCTTTTAAAACACTACTTGCACCCTAAAATTTAACATATTTCAACTGTCTGTTTTCAAACTGCATCTTTAAACTATGTAAAACGCACAAGGTAAGTATTTTACTATATTGTCAATAACATGTCAAGGTTGTTTGACCAAACCTTTCGTTCGATCATAACTCCTATTGTCAACCAGAAACACGTGTTGCGGTTAAATCAAAAACATATTACGTCTCATATTCATAATTGGATAAATTCTATTTAATCGATGAATGTGAAGATATAAATCAAAGACATCTCATATACCTGTCAATTACGTAAACTTCAGTTCAAAACCAATTAGGATTTTTATCGCTTTTATAACTCATCTCAAACTAGTTTTATGATCATTTATTTTAATGACATATTTGCTTACAAACAAATAACTAGAACACTCATTTAAGTTACCTTTAATATATTACCATAAACACTTAAAAGTAACATGAAAGATATAAACCACTTGTTAAGAATTTTTAAAGAACGAATCTGAAAATGTTAAAACTTTTTAAATACATACGAAAGATTCGTGCAAATACTTTAATTTGTTGATAATTGTCGTTGGAAAGGTAACTGAAAACGTGTTAGATTTAAAGAATATCAAATCTACCTGAAAGCAAACAGTAGTAAAAATCTATTAATTTTTTTGATAAAAGACCTTCTAGAATAAATCAATTGAGGAAACATCCAATTTGACTTGTTTTGAGACGTGCGATGGAAATTTTTGAAGAACAGTTAACAACTATGTACCTGGACTTCGGTTTGCATCGTCTTTTGTAAAGAGGAAACTGAACGACTGTCGATAATCTCCTTTGTGTCCGAGCATCTGAAGCGTAACGAAACGGTGGTAGTATAATGCGGCTAACGCCGAAGGAAGAAAGAAGATTTGTTCAGTATGCGATAAGGATGTTCCTGCAGCTTTTGCGGAGAAAAACCATCCCCGTTTCGATTCCGTTAGAAATTGTTTACCCAACTTTTACTTTCTCTACCGTATTTATGGCTGCAATCGTCGAAGAAAGTTTAATCATCCCTGAAAGAACGATCGTAAAGCTATCGGTGTTTACAGCTTAGCACTTGAATTCGCTTTAATCCTCCAACACAAATAAATTACTTAATCTCTGTTTGAGAACCTATGCCGATTCAATTTGTTATTATATAAAGATTTATATACCTTCAAATGGATTAGCTGTAAAGTTTTACGATTAGGACAAACACTTATTAAAGAAACCCAAATAATCTATCATTATTGTTATTATCACTTCTTTGTAACTACAAATATGTAGAAAACTTCAATCAATTTGTAATTATATCAAGATTAAGATGATCTTTATACCTTCAAATGGATTAGTAAGCTATAAAGTTTTACGATTAGGACAAGTACTTATTGAACAAAACCAAATAAGCTATCATTATTGTCATCATTACTTCTTTCTCATCATAAAATTATAGAAAACCTCTAAACAATCTGCAATTACGTAAAGATTTCTACAGCTTCAAACATGTAATGGCTCAAAGAGCTCAAGCTCGCAAAAAGCCAACAAAAAAGAACAAATAACATAAATCCTGTAACAAGTTCACATTAATAAAGAAATTTAAAACTGAAGTAAACTATAAAGTATTACAATTATTACAAACTTTTCTTGAAAGAACACAAATAAGTTATCATTACTATTAGTTGTACTTTTTTGAAATTGCAAATTTGATGAAGAGATGTCTATCCAAAATGCATAATCTCGGTGTGAGAAGACGAAAATAAGATAACAGCTCGACGATAAGTTGGATTGATGGTACTGTAAACGTGGTCCCATCAAGGGGAAAAACTGAAAAGAAAAAGATAACGGGACGTCGCCTGAAATGGCGATAAACATGGTCCCATCCGTTACAAAAACAACAACACAGAACTTAAAACCAGAGGATGAAAGAAACATTCAATTTTCATCCTTATGAATAGCAATGAAATGAAGTTAAGTTAAGTGTTCACGTTTAAATGATAATCGCGTTTTCCATACAAAATGAGATGCAAATGTATTTTAAAACGATCTCATATTATACAAGATTTAATTGCAATCCTTATTTTGATACAGAATTAACAGATTTCCTAGCAATTTGTAACTTTAAATTTAATTTACGTAATAAATATCAAATTTATTCTTAATACAAAAATTTCTAATCTTTTTGAACACATTAGATTATTTATATTTAATTTGTATACCTTCATTAAAAGTTAATTAACAATATTATGTAATAAATATGGATTATGAAAATAATCGAACAAGTCAAACAAATATCAAAGTCAGCTTATTGATTGAAATAATTTTCATTCAACGTGGAGAAAGCAGCAATTTATGTTGTGTGTGTGTTTTTTGTTTGTTAGACAGAGTAATTAATTAAATTTTCATGCATTATTATATGCTTTTTTTTATTATTTATTTAGCTCTTTATTTTGAACCCTTGCCGCCAGGCTTAGAGGATAATTCAATTAGGGGGTTCCCCTCCTGGCAAGGATCCCACTTCGTTTCTCTCTACCACCACCCCCCCATACCCCTTCGACCACCCTGCTGACCCATGAATTGTTAATGCCTCTGGAACACACACATTCATGCATATAAGCCTACTACTACTGCTGCGATGGGGACGACTTTAACCCTCGTTATTTCACTAAGTGCACGTTATTACAGGAATGTCACAAGTGCAAATGAAACGGCCGTATCGTATCGATTCTACTTCCGCCACTGTTCAAATATTGATCTTCACGATCGGTAGAATAACCTAATCAAGTTACCAAATTACAATCAACTTAACAGAAAACTTACTTTTAAATGATAATTTAAACATGCAAATAAATAATGTCCAATTTTGTTTTCGCAAAATATAAATAGTCTATGGGATTGGAGGATAATTGCAATTGACCGTAGCAATAGTCGATTAGTATTAAGAATTTTATGTTAGCTGTAATCCGAATTTAGGATTAGTAAAGTTTTACTTACTTTATTAATAGTGAAGTAGTATAGTTTGGATGATAATTGAATGCTTTAACATTTAAAGGCTTTTTACAACTATACACTTAATCTTAGAATATCGTCTGAAGATGAAGACATTCCGAAGATTTAGAACTTTATTTTAGCTTAGGATTAGTAACGTTGTACGTGCTTTATTAATAGGACAAACAGTATATATAAAGTAGTATAGTTTGGAGGATAATTTAATGCTTTAACATTTAAAAACTTATTAACTTCTATCAACTGTACACTTAATCTTAGCAGTATTATATCAGTATCATCTTAAGATGAAGACATCCCGAAGATTTAAGTTATTTTACTGATCCTAAATTGGGATCAAATGAATTTTGGATTAGTTAAGTTTTACTTACTTTATTAATAGGACAAATAGTCTTTGTGAAGTAGTATAGTTTGGACGATAATTGAATGCTTTAACATTTAAAGACTTTTTACAATTACACACTTAATCTTAGAATATCTCCTGAAGATGAAGGCATTCCGAAGATTTAGAACTTTATTTTAGCTTAGGATTAGTAACGTTGTACGTGCTTTATTAATAGGACAAAGTAGTATAGTTTGGAGGATAATTTAATGCTTTAACATTTAAAAACTTATTAACGTCTATCAACTGTACACTTAATCTTACATCAGTATCATCTTAAGATGAAGACATCCCGAAGATTTAGTACTTTATTTAAATTATTTTACTAATCCTAAATTGGGATCAAAGGAATTTAGGATTAGTCAAATTTTTACTTGTTTTATTAATAGTACAAATTTTCTATGTAAAGTACTATAATATTTAAAGACCTCTATCAATTGTAGACATATTATTTGCTATGAGTAACATTTGAAGATTTACTAAAGATCAAGAATTTTATTTGAACTGTGAATGCATAATAATTATGTTCGGGGATAACTTCTTCTGCAGCTGGAGTTGGTTGCCCCCGTCGATCTGCTGGCATCGGGCCAACGAGCTCGAGCCGTAAAGTTTAATATTTATACGTGGTCGGATCGATAGAACGAATTGGACAAAACTGTCCATAGCACGCGGGGATTTCTAATAACGTCCGCAAATACGGCATTTCATCAATCAATCGATACTAGAAAAGACACACTCAGAGTTTCATTTTTTCATGAACTTTATAATTGAAAATTGTAAAATTAATTACTATCCCGAGAAAGATTTAAAAATTAATCAATATTTTAATTACTAATTATTTATGTATTACTAAGTTGCTTATATTAAAAGAAATTAGATAATTAAGTGAAATAATTAGATAAACTGCATTGAAGCCCAATTTGAGCGTTTATATAATAAGCTTTAGTTTTTTGTTTAAACCGTTTGTTTTAGTCAGTAATTGATGTGTTTTCAAAGCTATTACAGACTATTTACTATCAGTAATGTTTCCTAAAAAAAAAACAATATTATTGTAATTTTCATTTTTTTTTAATTAATGAATTGTTAAATAAAAAGGAACATATAAATTTAGTCTCATTCAGATATAATGAAAAAAAAAGAAACAACAAATTGTATAATTTTTAAGGAAGTCGAGACACAAACGTAATTTTCAAACATTAAGTCGAATAACGTAAACTCAGCTCGGAGACTTTCCCACGGTAATTACTTTAGATTAATCCGTCTACTACTTGCACAAAATCTTTGATTACTCCGTGATTTTGGTTAACTAGTATTAACATAACATTAAACTAATTTTCCTCGTTAACTGTTTTATTGCGTTCAATATCGAGCGCACAAATACGAGAAAGGAACGGAGGTATATGATGTTTAGTTAACATCCTCAATTAACGAGTTAAATGTTATTTCCACGCTCGAAACTCGTTCTGATGAAACTTTGCGTTTTTTTTTTGTTTTGGACGATTGTAATTGAATCCGATGGAATAATGAGGGTTCTAATAGCCGAGTTAATGATAATAATGTTGAGTGAAATTAGTTGATGATTGACCTTCGGTTAATTACTGTTTTTGAAAATTGAGCCTCAGTATTTACATACTTTGTTTATATATAAACGTACGTTAATGGATGGATTAAAAATACTAGTAAAGTGTACTTTTAACTTAAACTGGGAGATATTCTTGTAGTTTACAATCTTGTTAATGGTTAGTTAATAATAGTGAATTAAAGATCTTATATCATTATTTAAAGCAATATTGAAATAGACTTCCATTCCGTAATAAATTGAAGATCGATTAAGACTTTATGGGAAGATTGAAATATTGAAGATCAATGGGTTATGTGTGTTTTGAATGGAAATATAAGCTACATTTTGTTGCAAAGTCGATAAAATTTTGCGGCGTTAGAGGAACAGGATTGAATTGTAGTATAGAATGAATGCGCGTATCTTTATCTGGCGGTTCGCGGAAAATCTCGCGCTTTTCCTATCCCTCTCGCTCGGACACGTGCATCCCGGCATGCCCGTATCTCCTTTCCTCTAATGCCATTGTGCTCGGCGATAAGGTGTGTATGTGTGCATGTATAGAAATGGAGCGATAAAGGCTCCCAAGTTCTAGGTCACGTTGCAATTTTAGTTTTATTTTTGTAGCATTGCTGCATGCACGTAACTGCCTGCATCTGGAGAGGAGGAGGACGATGATGATGAGGATACAGCACCGCGTCTCTTTGTTGGGAAGCGCGTCGCTCGCTCCTAAAGCATCAATTGTCGGCGGTGGACGTTTACTAAGCATAATTGCACGCCATTATTTTATTGTTTTTGTCGTCCTTTTTTTATTATTATTATTTTCCGAGCGCCTTAAATAGATTCCCTTGTGTTTGACGCTTTATGCTGACCACGTTTCGTGCCGTTGTATTTGTTGTTGTATAAATACGAGTGCGACGTTTGAGGGATTCACGGCAAGGTCGCAAGTTCAAGTGCCACGTGGCTGCGAAGGGCCAGGTAGCAGGAGAGCAGCAGAGTGGTGGAGGTGGGCGGAGCGCCCTTCGATAGTCCTTCTAGGGCCCTCCGCTCCGCGTACAAATCGCGCCACTTCCCGAGCTCCCTCTCTCACCCTCCGACAATTAACCGAGGGTGGATGTATCGACCAATGAGGCGACCGCACCTAAAAAGGGCACCCCCCTGCTAAATCCGCAACACACACACTCGCTCTCATCTAAATAAGGGATCCTTCTCCAACGATCCCTTTTTTTTTGCCCAAAACCAATGTTTGCATTCAACAATCTGCCCTTCAATATTTACCTACAAGTCTTATAAATATTTCAACAGTACCTTCAAGTATAACAAAACTATCATTTAACTGTGCAAGATTTTCAGAACCTACAGTACTTTCAATTTTTTTAATGTTCTCCCTGAAATCGAAGTTTTATGAGCAATAATTGTCACCTACAAAATTTACTTCTAACATGCAAAGTTTCTCAATATTTCTGTTTCTAAAACAATCAAATTAAAAATAATTATCTATTTAAGAATTCATACTTATAACAAATATTTCATACAACTATTTCAGGATTTTCAATGTTTTTAAGAACATTCAATAATTATGTAAAAAATCTCGCTCTCATCTAAATATCCAACGATCCCTTTTTTTTTAACCCAAAACCAATGTTTGCATTCAACAATCTGCCCTTCAATATTTACCTACAAGTCTTACAAATATTTCAACGAATTCAGACTCTACAGTACCTTCAATTATAACAGAACTATCATTTAACTGTGCAAGATTTTCAGAACCTACAGTACTTTCAATTTTTTTAATGTTCTCCCTGAAATCGAAGTTTTATGA
>NW_017097199.1:58449-58684 GCF_001412225.1 Nicrophorus vespilloides
TATTTAAGAATTGCATACTTATAACAAATATTTCATACAACTATTTCAGGATTTTCAATGTTTTTAAGAACATTCAATAATTATGGAAAAAATCTCGCTCTTATCTAAATATCCAACGATCCCTTTTTTTAACCCAAAAGCAATGTTTGCATTCAACAATCTGCCCTTCAATATTTACCTACAAGTCTTACAAATATTTCAACGAATTCAGACCCTACAGTACCTTCAATTATAA